>NW_024412411.1:338134-371121 GCF_014898765.1 Herpailurus yagouaroundi
TTATTTTATTTTATTTTATTTTATTTTATTTTATTTTATTTTATTTTTTTTATTTTTGCCCCGCCACTAATTAACTGGGATGGCAGTTCATAGTTTTCGTCACATGGGATTAAGAAGATGGTACTGGATTACCTTTGCATCTCTTCCATCTCTAAATGACATGAATCTAGTCCATCTCTAATATTTACAAATGTACTTGGGGCAGAGAAAATGTGACATGTCAAAGGAAAGTATGCCACTGAAAGACGCAGGATTAGGATCATCTAATTCACTATCCTTTCCGGTTCCTCTTAAAATTTGCTACAATTAGAAACACTGAGCCATACTCAGGTCCCAATTAGTGGAGAAGAAATTTACCCAGAGAAAGAGAGAGCTGGCTACAATGTAAGATCAATGGATGAAGCAGCTTTTCTTTCTTTTTTCTTTTTTTTTTTTTTTTTTTGCTAGGCTTTGATTTGGAAAGGTACTAATAGCTAAGTGTCTTTTATCATCTGTCTTTAGCTGTTGCTTTTCTTGGCCTTTGAATTTGAGGTGATCCCAGGGCAATTTTCAGACCTGGCCTAGAGAGCTCACCACCTGACTGAAACTCAGCCCCATTTTGGAGGAGAAAGGTATCTCTTGCTGGCTGGCACATAGCCAGAAAGTACTGTTACTCCATAAGAAGTTATTTTCAAAGAATGAAAATCAGGGAATCTCAAATTATGGGTCATGTTCAGATCATGGTGAATCTGAGATCATTAGAAATGTGGGGGGAGGGGGGGAACATCTAGGAAATGGAAAATTTGTAGATGAAAAAGAGAGAAGACAATTTAGTTCACCCTCTGGCCTATGGCCAGACTTGTGGCTTAAGGGAATAGAAAAGATGCTTATCTTTATAAATACTACTCATAGCATGCAAAATTATGTTGGAAACTTAAAATTGAAACTAAAGGACCTCTATAAAACTATCTCCCCCTTTTTGCTAAAGCAAAGTTTTCATTTCCCAGTTACTCTTGTTTTCATCACAACATTGTATTGTTTCCTTTGTCTCTATTAAATATTTGGACTCATTTTGTTGAGGCCACTCATGCTTATAATTAGCAACCTGAGCAAGTGCTTCCTTGTCTCCATGAAAGTTATTACCGTGTTCATAATTCTTTTACATGACTAACACCAACTTTGAAATTACTTACTATATTTATTTTATGCCAACATTGTCAAATGCCTCACATTTTCATTCTCTCACTATTCATTTCTTGGAGATTAATTTTAAAAATGGATATAGGTTCCCCTAATGATGAGGGTTAAAACTGTAGGAACAAGTCTTTTCGATCTCTCTCTTTCTGAATGTGTTTGTGTGGGTGTCTACACACGTGTGTATAAGGGTATACACAAGGATTAGAGAGCAGGTGAATTGCAATAGTGTGTTCCAGTATAGGGTATGTATGGGCCTCATGGATACTGGGGGAAGGGTGTTGCAGTCAAGGACAACAGAAAATGCAAAGACATTGAAGTTGAATATACAATGCATGCTTGGTAGCTGTAAGGAGGCATGGGTAACTGGAAAGGAATAAGCAAGGAGGATTCACTTATAAAGGATAATTTTGAGGGGTGCCTGGGTGACTCAGTCAGTTAAGCGTTTGGACTCTTGATGTTAGCTCAGGTCATGACCTCACGCTTCCTGATCTGGCTGCACATTGGGCTCTGCCCTGACACTATGGAGCCTGCTTGGAATTTCTCTTCTCCATCTCTCTCTGCCCCTCCCCCACTCATGCTCTTTCTTTCTCTCTCAAAATAAACATTAAAAAACTAAAACAAAAGATAATTTTGAGAGATAAGAGTGGTGCAATTGTAAGACCTAGGCTCTAATTCTTAAAAAAAAAAAAATGGCGAGAAATTGAGTTTGGTTTTGTAGTAGAGAAGTGTTAATGTTCTCAACTGCATTTAAGTAAGCTGCCTGGCTATTCCTTTGGTAATTGATATAAGTGGAAAATCGTTGAGACAGGAAGCCATTTATAACCTGCATCAATCAACATAGACCAACTAATGTTGTAGTAAAATAAATTCCCTAAATCTCAGGAACTTGTAACAACAAACATATACTTCTCACCTATGTGTCAGTTTTGCTGCTTTGATCCAGGGCTTAGGCTGAAGGCGGAGCCCTTTTATTAACCACTGCTATTGTTGTGTCACCAGAGAAAGAGACTATGAAAGTAAATGATGAATTTAATGTTTATTTATTTTTGAGAGAGAAAGAGAGAAAGAGAGAAATAGAGTGCTAGCAGGGTAGGGGCAGAGAAAGAGGGAGACACAGAATTCAAAGCAGGCTCCAGGCTCAGAGCTGTCAGCACAGAGCTTGACCCAGGGCTTGAACCCACAAGCGTTGAGATCATGACCTGAGCTGAAGTCAGACGCTTAACTGACTAAAACATCCAGACACCCCAGTAAATGATGAATTTTAAATTATTAGTTCATAAGTGACATAAGTCTCTCCATTTCTATTACATTGACAAGGAAGTCACATGATGTAATACCGATGCGATTAATATGGAAAAAAATGTGATTAATATGGCACAGACTGATATGGGTGACATTATTAAGAAAGTTTCATAAATATTAGGGACTAATAATACAATCTACTACATTGTGACTGCAATGTCCAGAAAAAAAATAATGGTTTGTACCGGGTAGTTATTTAGTAAATGAGGTGGCCAGAAGCACTTGTTCTGGATATTTTAATAGGAACCCAACACAATAAGATTTAACCAGAAACAAAAGTTCATATCAATATATGCAGAAAAAGAATTTTCAAAAGTTCTATATGCAATCTTCATTTAAAAAATAAATATCTACAGGTGCTTGGGTGGCTCAGTTGGTTAAATGTCCAACTTTGACTCAGGTCATGATCTCACAGTTTGTGAGTTCTAGCCCCACATCAGGCTCTGTTCTGACATTTCAGAACCTGGAGCCTGCTTCAGATTCTGTGTCTCCCTCTCCCTCTCTGCCTCCCCCACCTCACTCATGCTCTGTCTCTTTCTGTCTCTCAAAAATAAATAAAAACATTTTAAAAAGTATAAAAATAAATTAAAAATATAAACAAACAAACATATATCCAGGGGCACCTTGGTGGCTCAGTCAGTTGAGCGTCTGACTTCGGCTCAGGCCATGATCTCAGGGTTTGTGAGTTTGAACCCCCCATCAAGCTCACTGCTGTCAGCCTGTCAGCTCAGAGCCCGCTTTGGATCCTCTATCCCCCTCTCATTGACCCTCCCCTGCTTGCACTTGCCCTAAAATAAATAAATATTTTTTTCAAGCAAAAAATAAAAAATAAATATCTAGTCATGATCAAAATAGGAATATCACTCACATAGCCAATTAGAAAACACAGCTGGCCAATAGCCCCTTCCAGCCTGGCTCTTAAAAATATCCTCACTTTTGATGTCAGGAGAGCTGAGTGTTTATGCTTAGTCTGTGCTTTCTTACTTTTTTTTCTTTCTTTAGCAGATGTCAAAGAGAATATTTGATTGTCAGCTGTATAGGTGATGGCTGCTGTGAGCACAACACTCACTAAAGATAAATGGCTGACTGGTCCTGCTTGCATATTGTGTTCCCAGTGCATGTACCAACAACTTTATTATTTGCCATGAAGTGTGTGCTGGTTAATGATTCATTGCCTCTCAGCTCCAGGTTCACTTTTTGCCTTCTCTGTGACAATGTGCCTTGGCCCTCTGATTACTTTGTCTTCACAGCTGGTGCAATGCTACACTTTGTCCGTGGACGGCATGGGTAAGGAACTGAAGGAGAGGAGAGTTTTGCTTCCTGGTTCCTACATGGTCACTCCACAGACTCAGTGCAGTTTGTTTGCCATCTGTAGTCGACAGTAGGCTCCTGAAGCTCTTGCAACTCCTCCAGGGCCCAAATTCTGCAATAAATGAAGCAGGCAGCACCCAGTGGCCAGCCGTTTCCTCATGAGCCCTGGCATCCTACAAGGTGGACTTGTGGCAAGTTCCACTGAAGCAGTATCACAGCCACTTTTCTGTCTCTCAGTGATCCAAGGCTCTTCCTTCTCTAATGAGGTCTGGTTAACAGACCGGAGCTTTATAGTTTTTTTTCATCAATGCTTAGGTCTATGATTCACTTTAAGTGAATTTTGCTATGTCATATGAGGTAGATGTCAAAGTTCATTTTCTCAGACAATTATTTGCTCCAGCTCTCCATTTCAGGAAGACTATCTAATATCCATTACATCACTTATCTATCTTCTTCAAAACAAATGACCTTACATGTATGAGTATATTGCATATTTCATGGGTAACAGAAGCCACAATAAACATTAATTTTATTTGTAATTGAATAAATGAAAACACAGAATATCAAAATATGTAGCATGTGAAAAAGCAATGGTTAAAATAAATCCCTACTTGAAAATGCATAAATTCCAAAAGGGAAAGTTTGAAAACCAATAATCAAAGCTTCTTTATGAATAAGTAAAAAGAACTGCAAATTAAACACAAAGAAAGTAAAAGGAAGGACATGATAAAGATTGGATTAGAAGTCAAATGCATTACAGATAGAAAGTACCATTGTTAATCTGGATACTTTTTATGTCAACCTAGCTGTGGTTTTGGAGCTAAAAGCTTTTAAGATAGAGCCTAATGATGCGAATCCCCAACAGTGAATGCACAGAGTCCAAACTCTCTCCATTTCTAGGAAATAAAAGTATTCTCTACCTGACCACAAACATTTGATAGATCACTGGTGGGATCCATGACTAAGAAGAAAAATCCATGCCACACGCTTACGAATTACCTTATTTTTTATACCATAGACAATAGGGTTGAGTGGCACAAGGAGATAGATGGTAGACAAGAGAATGTGGGTAGGGTGAGCTACATGTCCAAAACGTTGGCTGAAAAAGGAGAAGAAGGCAAGAATATAAAACTCAAGGAAAACAAAAATATGAGCTGTGCATGTGTTAAATGCTGTGAGCCGTGCCTCCTTTTGGTGTAGACGAAAAACAGCCTGGAAAATAAGGATATAGGAAATGAGGAAAAATCATGTAAAATCCCAGTATTGTAAAACCTACTGGGAGACCACATGTTTTATTGACTTGGATGTCTTCTGCAGCTAGCTTGACCATGGCCATGTGCTCTCACAGTAACAATGGGGCAATCAGAATGGAATGAAAAACATGAAATCTTTTGATCAGAATGGGTGACAGACCAACCAGCACTGTAGCTCGGATTGCCACTGTTGCTATCATCCAATCCAGGATGGAAGGCATGAGGATGGATGGGTCTCAGTGGATCACAGATGGCAATGTAGCAGTCAAAAGCCATGGCCAACAGAATGCCAGACTCCATGCACTGCAAGGCATGAATGAAGAACAGCTGGGTCAGGCAGCTGTCAAAGGCCATGGAGCAAGATCTGAACCAGAAGATGGCTAACATCTTGGGAGCAATGGCTGCGCAGAGTCCTATGTCAGTGGCCGCCAGCACTGCCAGGAAGTTATACATGGGCTGATGCAGGCTGCGTTCTGTAGCAATGATGATTAGTAAAATAATATTTCCCAGAAGAGCCACTATGCACACAGCAAAGAAGGGAAACCCAATCCAAAACTGCACATGTTCTAGTCCAGGAATTCTGATCAAGATTACAGTTCTGGGGGTCAAATATGATGTATTGATGGATGCCATAGACATTGGTATTCTGTCTTCTTGCTGCTGATTCTGACACCTGCAGAAGGAAACTTGGATGAGAAATGAAGAGGCTTCATCCCTCACTATCATTCAACCATTATCTTTCAACCATTGAGCATTGAGCAAGTAAGTTCAGATCTATGGATGGCAGTATGGCCAGAATGTTCTGATGAAGTTCTATAATGATAATGTCAGAGCGATAGAAGCAAACAATCCTGCAGACCTTAACCTGAGCTAAAAAATGGGAACATTTCAGTATTCCTGCCTTCGTTTTTGTGGAAATGGAAACCATGAGATGGAAAACACTGATTTTTGCCATCTGTCATCAGCTCTAGCCTAGTTTGCCTGAAAGCCACCATTAAGTGCTCCTTCTTTATCTACCTAGATGCCAGCCCAGTTTCACTGCAGTTGGAAATTCTCCTGGCAGTCTTGATGTCCTGGAAGAAATCTTGTTTCTGTCATTGTGTGTGCATTAATATATAATCCTATGAGAGCCTTCAATATTACTTCAATATTACTCCTGGTGCCAGAGAGGAAGTTATTTATCTCAGAGTCATTAACATTGGTTCCCAATGGGATTTGTTAGAAGAGTTTATCTTCCTGATATTAACTCATTCGTTTATCAAAATATTGAACAAACTACTGCTTTTCCAGGCACTCAACGTGGTCCTTAGAAGAAATTTGAAGAGGGTGTTCATCTTTCACATACAGCCAGATGAAACTAATTCTCTAAAGTAATTAAGGCTCACTTATTTAGGGTAGATTTGTGGAATAGGGAATGTGAAATAGTCTGTTTTTACTGGGGCTTAGGAAAAGGAAGGAGAAGAAGAAAGAGAAGGGAAAAAAAAGAAAAGGATGCACAGTTACCAAATTCAAGAAGAATGGACAATTTAAAATAGGATAGTGTATTAAAAAAAAAAAAAAGCAGGGGTGCCTGGGTGGCTCAGTCAGTTAAGCCTCCGACTTTGGCTCAGGTCATAAACTCATGGTTCATGAGTTAGAGCCCCAAGTCAAGCTCTCTGCTGGCAGCACAGAGCCCAATTCGAATCCTCTGTCCCCCTCTCTCTCTGCACTTACTCTGCTACTCTCTCTCTCAAAAATAAATAAATAAATAAATAAATAAATAAATAAATAAATAATAAATAAATAAAAGAAAAGAAAAGCAGAATCTGGCTACTTTAGACATACTCTGAAGCTAGGTTAGTGTAATTATGTTTTCTTCCCTGTTAAAGATCACTGGATCACTAGACTTCTTGAGCTCTGGGTAAGATTGCATATCCTGTTTTGCATGGTAGACTCTCTACTTTTGCTTTTTAATACCTTTACACTGTATTGTGAATGATTAGCTGTGGTTTAAATCCTGAAGCACCTCTGACTGTGATGTCTTACAATATGAGTAGTACCTGATATCAAATGTCACATCGAATGTCACAACTGAGCTAATGGTTCTTGAAGTAAAACTCAAAAAAGTGTAGGGACCCATCAATGACTGCGTTCGCCTGGAGTTTATCTCTCATGTTTTCCCAGACTAAGCCCCCAGCAACTTGTCAATTATAGTTTGTATTTTCTTATCCTGGCACTGCTTCTCTTAGAATTTCTGCTCTGGTAAATTATAATTTTTCTGTCTTCACTTATTGGTTTCTCCAGTTTGGGGGACAGCAGTTTGCCTTGTGACCTTACTTCTCTTATGAGTCTAGGAAGAGTTGCTGACTTCTCAGTTGGTTCAGCTTTTTACTTGTTGTTAGGGTAGAGTGTGAACTTCCAGATTCTCATATGCCAGACTGGAAAACTGAAGTCTGAATCCTGCTGTTTTCATCCATTCTACCACTCTTCATTTTGACTGGGGATTTTAAAACATTTACATTTACTTTTTATTTTTATTTTTTTAATTATTTTTTTTAACATTTATTCATTCTTGAGAGACAGAGCATGAGCAGGGAAGGGGCAGAGAGAGGGAGACACAGAGTGCGAAACAGGCTCCAGGCTCCGAGCTGTCAGCACCGAGCCCGACGCGGGGCTCGAACCCACAAACTGGGTTTGTGCTCAGATGCTCAACCGACTGAGCCATCCAGGCTCCCCAAAACATTTACATTTAAAATAATTATTCCTAGGGAAGGATTTACCATTACTGTTTTGTTATTTGTTTTTCTTTATGTCTTATAACTTTCTTGTCCCTCGTTTCCTCTTTTATTGCCTGTCTTTGTGTTTGCTTAATTTTTGTAATGACACTTTTTGGATTCCTTGACATTTCCTTTTGTGTATAGTTTACAAATATTTTCTTTGTGATTGCCACAGGAATTACATATAACATCCCAAAGTTATAACAATATATTTTAAACTAAACTTCAGTCCCAGACAAAAGCTCTACTCCCTTCTTTAGAACTCTACCACCCACATAATGACATTATGTTATTAATGTTACAAAGTACATCCTTATATATTTCGTATGCATTAACTTAGATTTATAATTTTTTGTGCTTTTGTCTTTCATATCCTGTAGAAGAATAAAAAGTTGAGTTATGAACCAAAATTGGGATAATACTGATTTTTATACCTGTGTATGTATTTATCTTTGCTGAAGAACTTTATATTTTTGTATAGGTTTGAGTTACTCTCTAGCTTCCTTTCATTTCAACAGAAAGGACTCCCTTTAGCATTCCTTGTAAAGCAGGTTTAGAGATAATGAACTCTCTCAGCTTTTGCGTGTCTGGGAATATCCTATTGTCCTCATTTTGAAGGGCAGTTTTGCTAGATGAGGAATTCTTGAATACTTTTTTAATAATTTACATATAGCACCCCCCTCTGTTCTGGCCTGCAAAGTTTATGTCCCAAGTTGCAATGGAATGAAGCTGATGTGTTAAAGGAATAAAGAATGTGTTCTCTATCTTTTCAGTTCCCTTCAAGTCCTGTTAAGTGGTTGACAGATTATATCAAAATACTAAGAGATGGCTATATCTGCAACTGTAAACCCAAGGGAGTGTACAGATATACTATGATTCCTGCAACTAGGAAGATTATCAAATATTTACCAACAATACAAATACCCCCCTCCCCTTTCTTAGTGATTCCATGAGGACCTGTTTGTGTCACTTGTTATTCTTGCTTATCCTCTGAGATTACCCTGTTGAAGCTACTATATATGGAAACTACATGTTTAGGTTGCTTCTTGGTTCTGAGTCCGTTTCCTTGTGAGATAGTTAAGGTTATGAAACTAAAAAAGGATGGAGAGAAAGATAGTCTGAGAAATCTAAGGAAAACTTTCAAAGACATAGGATTTTCTTAACATCTTTTTATTTTCCAAATGTCCTAGTTTCAAGAAAGAAGATATAATTCTTTGAAACAGAGGGAATACACATTTTTCATTCTTTATGGATGAAATGAAGAAAAAAATAGATTGTAGGAAACAAAGATCTTTTTTAAGGATCTCATAGAAGTGAAAGTTTTCTCTCATTTTGACCATATTTCATATTGTGTGAATCTATTGAAGGAACAAGAAGAAGGATACCTCATGATCTCCGTACTCAACCTCAGGTTGGCATTTTCAGGGAGATGATCTCACAGACATTATATAATGCGTTTTTGTACAGAAAAAAAAAGTGTTTTAGAAACCAGTGTGTGTATCTTTGAGTGTGTGCACTTTCTACTTCTGTGCTTACAATGCTCTGCATTGTATCTGTAACTCCAGCAGTTACTAGTAAGCACCTGACAACCACTGCATTGGTCTAGATTATAAAATTTCCTGCTGGTTATGTGCTTACACATGAATGTGTAGGGACCTTTGTTTACCCACAGAATTTTATCTCACTTTAATTTCTTTGTAATCATTTTTTTAAAAAAATTTAATGTTTATTTTTGGGAGAGAGAGAGAGAGAGAGAGAGAGAGGGCTTGAGCAGGGGAGGGGTAGAGAGGTAGGGAAATACAGAATCCAAAACAGGCTTCAGGCTCCAAGCTGTCAGCACAGAACACGACACAGGGCTTGAACCCACAAACCATGAGATCATGGCCTGAATTCAAGTGGGATGCTTAACGACTGAGCCACCCAGGCACCCCATCGCTTTGTAATCTTTGAGTCTCAATTACACTAGATTTACTTCATTACATCATGATTGTCCTTCCCAGTGGAACTTTGTTTATGCCCCTTTCCTTTCCTTTGTTTATGTGTGTGTACATGTGGGTGCAGATAAATGGATACATATTATCTTTATCTATACCTAAATATCTATATTCAGATTCCATGGGACCAAGTCATATAATCTTCACATTCCAACCTAAGTTTCATTTACTCAAGAAGACTTTTTTTTGACTCACGAAGCTTAATTTGATCCTTTGCTATCATTCTGTATAACTCATCCTTCCCTTAGCTTTGGGATAAGTTTTGGCCATATAAATTATGTGTTGAAAGTTACACTACCATTATTTGTTTAAAGCTAAATCAGGAAAAAGACATATTTTTGTTTTTCACTGTAATAAAGCTAGGTTATAGTACATATAAAAGTCTGGAAAAAATTGTTTGGTTAATAATATATGGGGGATATAATACATATTCTGGCATGATTCAGGAAAGCATATGTATCAGTAAGTCTGTGTAAGTTCTTATTAGTACATATTATATTTATAAGGATTTGTTTGGGACAGAAGGAGAGCATATTATCTTTAAAAACTGATGGAAGTTCTACATAAGTACTATGTACTGCCTTGATGGGAGCCAGGAGAAGCAGAAAACTAGTAACCAAGGGTTACTCTACAACTGAAACATTTGTGGTGACTTAGAAGTTAGTTTTTCTCTTTAACCTTCTCAACTCCTGCCTCATGCTCACCCACTTTATCCCAGGACTTCTCTGCTATGGGGATTTGACTATTGCTTGGAATTATAGGACGAAGTATAAAGAAATCTACTATAGTCCATAACTGATATCTCAAGCATCATCAGGTATAAATTTACCAATCCAATAAATAAACCGTTGTGCATGTTTGAGAATTTGAGTTTCTAGATCAACAAATGAAGGAGCACAATTAGTATCCGTCTGTACTGTGAAATAATCTAAATCTGGAAAAAAAATGAGAATAAAAGGGTAGTGAGTGAGGTTAATGTTAAGAAATATCTTATCCTTACCAATATATATCTGTTGGTTCAAAAGAACATAATATGTGCCTACTTGAACAGTACATGATAGAAAGAAATAAACAATAGGAAAAAAGCAAGTTGTAATCTTGTCAGATTAGTCACGTATGCACAGTGGTAAATGAAAGGCTAAAGATAAAGACTGAGTTGATTCTACTTCAAAAGCTGTGTCAAAGACTTCAATATCATGTCCAGAGATGGACAAAGACCATTTATTTCTATTCCCCATGTGAATGCCAGATTGGACTATAAGGGTCCTTTCAATAACTACTTGATGTTTTCATAGTGCCTCTGCTTGATCACTTCTAGTTAGGGGAAAGCCCACCACATACGGGAAATAATGAATGGTAACTCAAGGAAGACATTCAGTAAATATTAGTTGACTTACGTTCAGGTATGACTACAGATGGAATCTTTTACTGGAAATGAAGAGACAAGGTAATTTATAAGTCCCTGGGATAATATGATATAAGTATTATCTTTCTGTACTTCTAAACACAGTCATTTGGTTAGTTATTACTAATTTTGCTATTATGGTCCTAGTGAATTTAAATACACCTGATTATGAATTTGAATTGTTTTTAGCAATAGATCATTAAGGGTCTTCCTGAACAGAATCTCCATGTTTTTAGCATCTGGTTGTGATCATCTGTCATAGCAACTTTATCTTTAGAAGTACTGATAAGCACGGGAAAAAGCATCATGCCTCCTTTCAACACCTCTCATCCTTCTCCTGTCACCTTCTTGCTGATGGGCATCCCAGGACTAGAGCACCTGCATGTCTGGATTGGGATTCCCTTCTGCTCCATGTACGTGGTGGCTGTGGTGGGGAATGTGACCATCCTGGCTGTGGTGAAGGCAGAGCGGAGTCTCCATGAGCCTATGTTCTTCTTTTTGTGCATGCTCTCCATCACTGACCTGGTCCTCTCCACATCTACACTGCCTCGGATGTTGTGTCTCTTCTGGCTTGGAGTCCATGACATTGCCTTTGATGTCTGTCTAGCCCAAATGTTCTTCATTCATAGTTTTACTGCTATGGAATCTGGCTTTTTTCTGGCCATGGCCTTTGACCGTTATGTGGCCATTTGTCATCCACTGCACCATACTACCATTCTCACCCATGCACGCATCACCATAATGAGTATTATTGTGGTGATTAGGGGTGTAGCATTCTTTTCTCCACATCCCATCCTGCTCAAACAACTTCCCTACTGCAGATCACGAATTATTGCCCACACCTATTGTGAGTTCATGGCCGTGGTGAAGCTAGCATGTATGGACATAGGGGCCACCAAGAGTTATAGCCTCAGTATGGCTTCTATCATTGGCTCATGTGATGCAATTCTCATTGCTGTATCCTATGCCTTTATCCTCCGGTCTGTATTCCGCCTGCCATCCCGAGAAGCTAGCTTTAAGGCTCTGGGCACATGTGGGTCACATGTCTGTGTTATTCTTGTCTTCTATTCCACAGCTGGTTTTTCCATTTTCACTCACCGTTTTGGGAAAAATGTGCCTGCACATGTCCATATTTTTATTGCAAATATGTACCTTTTGGTGCCCCCTTTTCTCAACCCTATTGTATATGGAGTAAGGACCAAGAAAATACGGGAACATGTTATTAGGACATTAATGGTCAAAGTTGCTTGATTGTAGCTGAATTGATAAAATAAATGGAAATAAAAGAAGTGATATAATTAAAATAACTAGCTGCTCTTACTCTCACAAGCAGAATTTCATTTACCATGTGAAAGTTCTTTTATTTACTATATATCTGTGAATTCCAAAAATTCTAATCAAACAAGTTATTTCAGCTTTTTCATTTATTAAATATTCGAGGACAAATTGTCAATCTCCTTCTAACTGTATGTCTTATGGAGGATAATTACAAACAGAGAGTGAACAGTGGAAGGAGAAAAAGGATAAGTAAACAATATAGAAAAAAAAGATTTCTATAGAGAACTAAATGATGGACAGTTTCCCACTTGTATTTATGGAACAGCTCAGTGTACAACTGCAATAAGTTTCTCTTGATGTTTCTCTTTGTTAATATATATTTGTATGTTGGTAATAAAGAAAAGACCATGAAGATCAGTCTATCATCGATCTATATATCCATGTATCTATCCAATATCACCACTTATGCTTTTTGCATTAAGATAAGAATGTAACTAAAGGACATTTACTGGTGGCTTTTTTAGTATTGTGGTAAAATATACATAACATAATAGTTGTTATTTTAACCATTTTTAATTGTCCAGTTCAGTGTAATTCATGCATTCACATTGCTGTGCAGTCATCACCACCATTCTTCTTCAGAGATTTTTATCTTTCCCATCTGAAATCTATCCATTAACATTAACTTCCCATTCTCCACATTCCCTGGCAACTACCATTATACTGTCTTTGTGAATTTGGCTACTCTAGGTACTTCATATAAGTGGAATCATACAGTATTGGTCTTTTTGTGACTGGCTTATTTCACTCAACATAATTTCTTCAAGGTCCATTCATGGTGTAGCATGCGTCAGAATTTCCTTACCTTTTAATGTGGAATAATATTTCCAATAAATATTATAGTGGACTATAGATACATAGATAAAACAGACATATATCTAGATACAGATTCCTATCTATCTATCTATATTTCATTTATCCATTTATCTGTGGATGGACACTTGGGTTGCTTTCAACTTTTGCCTCCTATGAGTAATGCTATTGTGGATGTAATTATATAAATATCTGTTCTAGTCTCTGTTTTAATTTCTTTTGGATAAATACCCAGAAGTGGAATTGCTGTATTATATGGTAATTCTGTGTTTTCATTTTTGAGCAATAGCCATGTCTCTTTTTGCACAGCAGCTGCATCATATTACATTCTCATTAGCAATGCAAAAGGGTTCCAATTTTTCATATCCACGCCAACGATTTTTTTTAATTTTTTTAAATGTTTATTTATTTTCAGGAGACAGAGAAACAGGAAGTGAGGAGGGGGTAGCGCAGAGAGAGGGAGACACAGAATTCAAGCAGGCTCCAGGCTCTGAGCTGTCAGCACAGAGCCTGATGTGGGGCTTGAATCCATGAACTGTGAGATCACGACCTGAGCTGAAGTCGTACGTTTAACCGACTGAGCCACCCAGGCACTCCTAATTTTTTTAATTTTTTAAAAATAGTAGCCATCCTGGGGCGCCTGGGTGGCGCAGTCGGTTAAGCGTCCGACTTCAGCCAGGTCACGATCTTGCGGTCCATGAGTTCGAGCCCCGCGTCGGGCTCTGGGCTGATGGTTCAGAGACTGGAGCCTGTTTCTGATTCTGTGTCTCCCCCTCTCTCTGCCCCTCCCCCGTTCATGCTCTGTCTCTCTCTGTTCCAAAAATAAATAAACGTTGAAAAAAAAAATAGTAGCCATCCTAATATATGTGAAGTGGTGTCTCATTTTGGTTTTGATTTGCATTTCCCTAAAAATTAGTGATGTTGAACATCTTTTCATGCATATATTTGCCATTTGTACGCATTCTTTGGAAAAAATTTTATTCAAGTTATTTGCTCATTTTCTAATCTATTGTGTTGTTGTTGTCATTGCTGTTGAGCTTTAAAAGTTCTTTATATATTCTGGCTATTAATTTATTATCAGATATATGGTTTACAAATATTTTCTCCCATTCTGTGGGTTGCCTTTCCCTCTCTTGATAGTGCCCTTTGATGCACAACAGTATTGTTTTCCTGCTCATTTTTTAATTGAAATATAATTAACATATAATGCTATATTAGTTTCAGGTGTAGAATATAATGATTCAGCATTCTATACATTACTCAGTGCTCATCACAGTAAGTTGACTCTTAATCCCCTTCACTTATTTAACCCATTTCCTCACCCACCTCCCCTCTGGCAACAACCAGTTTGTTGTCTGTATTTAAGTACAAAAGTTTTAATTTTGGTGAAGTCCAGCTTTTTTATTTTTATTTTTGTTTCCTATGTTTTTGTGTCTTATCCAAGAAATTGTCAAATACAATGTCATAAGGTTTTCTCTCTATTTTTTTTTTCTAAGTATTTGATAGTTTTACCTCTCCTATTTAGGTCTTTGATCCATTTTCAGTAATTTTTTTCTGTATGATATGAGTTCAATTTCATTCCATTGAATGTGGATATCTAGTTTTTTCACTGCCATTTGTTGAAAAAAAAAAACTGTTCTTTCCCCATTGAATGATCTGGGCTCTCTTGTAGAAATTACCTGACCATATATGTTAGAGTTTATTTGGGAGCTTTCTTTTCTCTTGTATAGGTCTATATGTCTGTCTTTAGGCCAATACCATACTTATTTGATTACTATAGCTTTGTAGTAAGTTGTGAAATGAGGAAGTATGAGACCTCAACTTTGTTCTTATTTTCAAGATTTTTTTTGTGTGTGGCTATTTTGTGTGAGATTTTGTATGAATTTTAGATTGGATTTTTCTGTTTCTACAAAAATGTCATTGCAACTTTGGTAAGGATTGCACTGAATCTGTAGATGACTTTGGGTAGCGTTGGCATATTAACATTATGTTTTCCAATCCATGAGCATGGAATATCTTTCTATTTATTTGTGTCTTCATTAATATCTTCCAACAATGTTTTGTAGTTTTTAGTGTACAAGTATTTGTCTTTTTGCTTAAATTTTTTTTTATTTTTTTTATTTTTGAGACAGAGAGAGACAGCATGAAGGGGGTGGGCCAGAGAGAGAGGGAGACACAGCATCTGAAACAGGCTCCAGGCTCTGAGCTGTCAGCACAGAGCCTGACGCGGGGCTCGAACTCACGGACCGCGAAATCATGACCTGAGCCGAAGTCGGACGCTTAACCGACTGAGCCACCCAGGCGCCCCATGCTTAAATTTATTCCTATTTTATTCTTTTGGAATCTATTATAAATATAATTATTTATGTAATTTCCTTTTCAGATTGCTCATTGTTAGTGTATAGAAATGCAATTTTGGGGTTTTGCATGTTGATTTTGAATATTGCAATTTTGCTAATTTATTTATTGGTTATATTAGGTATGTTTGTGTGTGTGTGTGTGTGTGTGTGTGTGTGCATACAAGTGTGATATCTTTATGGTTTTCTTCTTACAAGATCAAATCATCTGCAAACATAGTTTTGTATCTTCCTTCCCAACTTGTATGCCTTTTATTTATTTTTCTTGTCTAATTGCTATAGCTAATACTTCCAGAACTATGTTGCATACAAGCGATAGAAATGGGCATATCTCTCTTGTTCCTGATCATAAAGAAAAAACTTTCAGTATTTCACCATTGAGTACAATGTTAGTACAAGGGCTTATCATATATGGCCTTTATTATGTTGAGGTTGAGGTTGCTGGTCATTTTTTATTGTCCCCTTTCTAATATTTAATAAGAGTTAACTAGGAAATAGTGTCATTCTTTCAAATCAACCAATTACCAAAGCCCTATAGAATTATTAAAGGTATCTATATTAGTAAGAATCTAACCAGGACACACAAAAAAAATTTGAATATTTAGGACAGGACATCTTTAATACTGATAATTATTTATATAATTATATAGCTTCTGAGAAGTGAAATATTAAAAATAAAGACTCCCAGAAATTAAGAACTATAGGAAGCCATACCAGCTCTAGGTCAGTGAAACAGAGGGGGGAGCCAGCAGTTCCAGACTCAAAGATATGAGTCTCCCAGTGGAAGCTGAAACCATGGAAGTCCTCTCTGGCAGGATCTGGAGCCCTGGAGTAGATGCAGTTGAAGAGAGTGAGAAATAGGGAGAAATAACCTGACTTTCCTTTCCTCTTCCCTAATATTTTCCTGCCAGTACCTACACTGAACAAACCCAGCATAAATACAGATGATCTGTGATCCTGGGAAACATAGCCTGCAATGGTCAATGCTCCTGAAATACAGAAAAAGGAGAAGAAGTTGAGGAAGGACAAGTTTATAAGGAAGACATATTTAATATTTGCATAACATTGCAACGAAAATGCACATAATGATTCTTTTGTATATAGGGATAATGAATATCCTTTACTTGATTAAACAAGTAAAATTCAAGAGGATTCAGTAATAGAAACATGACTAGAAAGTATCCTGGAGCTTTAGTTGTTTTTCAGAACTAGATAAGATTCAAGTAAGTTACTTAATATCTGGATACATATGGGGATATTAATATGGATACCCTAATTAATTAATAACCATGTGCTTCTCTGATATTCTCCATTCTGTCTAGCTCTCATCACATATGTTGTGAGAAGGCATTAATTCGCAGTACCTACATGTGCTTAAGCCCTAGAAGTGTAATAAATCAAGTATCTCAAGAGACTCGGAGTCCAGAGACCATCTCCTCTTGGTTTCTAAGTTCAGAGCTAGCTTGGGTGGCAATGACACTACAAGATTGATTCCCTTCAAGAAACCAAACTGTTCCTGAAGAGACTAGGAGAAATTATTGAAATTGCTTATAATCAGACAACATTCTCGAAGGAGGTGATAGGTAGGATATTCCTTGCAGGCATCTGGTCCCCCAGGATAAGAGATATAATGAAACTTGCTGTAGTATAGCATATATTAAGCTGACCTTCACGGTGAACAACGGGACCATCTCATTATAGAGGTAAGATAACCTGGTTACAGGCTGCAGAGTTGTACTTGAGTTGGGATTGGAAAACTCAATGCTTCCACAAGAAGGGAATGATGGAACCTAGGATGGGGTTCTAGGTCCAGTCTTAAGTAGTGAAGACAGCACTTGTGGCTCTCTGAAAGATGGTTGAACTTCTTGACAAAAAATAAGGTAGAAGAAGATGAACTCAATATTTAAGCTGAAATGAACAGTTTGTTCATTCATAATTTTTGTTAGTATACTTCTAGGATTTAGTCCTAAACTGAACTGGTCAAAACATTTTTTTAAAAATAATTCTTACTTTTATTCAGAGTGAAAGGATACTTCATGTTATAAAAGCTCACCATATACCAATATTTGAACCGAAATAATTATTTGTCAATTCAAAATTTAGTATTGTTAGGATATCCTTCCAAAATAATTGCTCACAAACTCTAAGGAGTGATTTCTGGTAAGCCGATTTCTGGAAATCAAGAGTTGCATTTAAAAGTTTGCTTAAGGAATCAGACTTCTAAACCCAGACAGCAAACTGATGGTTGCTAGAGGGAAGAAGGATGGGAGATGGAAGATAGAGCCTTCCAGTTATGGAATGAATAAGTTATAGGAATAAAAGGCACAGCATTGGGCATATAGGGAAAAAGAATTAACTTTGGAAACAGAAGTCAGTGTGAAGTGTACTGTGTGATTGAAGAATGTATTATTCACCTTCTGGAAGAATTTGATTGATCTTTTACAAAACAACACAAATACCTGGTAATCTGAATACCCATGTTTTCCAGACTTAGTCATTTTTTCTATTGGATAGTCCTTTGCTAAGTGATTTTCTTATTGTTCAGTTGAGCTGATTTTATGAAGATAAGGGTCCTTGATTTATTAGCTCAATGACTCACCTTTAAAAATAGGACCAGTTTGGTTCATACTTCTTCATTCTCCTTTTTTTTAGCTAATTTCCCCAATTGTTCATTAGTATTTCCCCAGTCACCTTTTCATTATATCTATAAGCCCTATCATTGAGAAGGGGGTGAGAGAGGTTAAATATCACAAATCACTGATCTCAATCATGATGGTTGGACTTACCCTTTTTTGCTTGTCTCAAATTGTAGAAAATTATATCTTCATACTCAGCAATATATCACCTGTTACCTCTCTAATACTATAATACTACTGAAATGCATCTGGCTAACTGAACAACACTTTCTGGAAAAAAAAAGGCAAGGAGATAGATAGATGACAGATAGATAGACGATAGATAGATACTTTTCTACTAATTTTTCTTACCCAAAAAAGCACAATCCCATGTATTTAATGCATTGAGAAATTATACTACTGAAGAAATAATTCAATAACTGGCATCTCTCCAAACCCATAGTAATGGGGAAAAACATTGATATTCATATATTTATAATCTTTGTGATTTTTAATTTGGACAGGGTCAAGGAATATCTATTGTTTGCATAATGTTAAATTACAACAGGACCAGTCTTCACCCTACCAGCTTTCTACTGCTTGGCATTCCAGGATTGGAGGCTGTTCACATATGGATTTCTATCCCTTTTTGTCTAGTCTACCTCGTGTCACTAATGGGAAATGTTGCCCTTTTATTAATTGTCAAGACAGACCACAAACTACACGAACCTATGTACCTCTTTCTATGCATGCTTTCAGTGGCTGATTTGATTCTTACTTCTTCTACACTTCCCAAGATACTTAGCCTCTTCTGGTTCAATTACAGAGAGATCTACTTTGAAGCCTGCCTCACTCAAATGTATCTTATTCATTCTCTGTCTACTATGGAATCTGGATTTATCCTGGCCATGGCTTTTGACCGCTACATAGCCATTTGCCACCCATTAAGACATTCCACTATCCTGACCCCTGCAGTGATTATAGGCTTCGGTTTGGGCATTGTCTTTAGAGGAGCTGTACTCCTCAGTCCACATCCCTTTCTCCTGAGGTGGCTTTCCTACTGCAGAAATAATGTCATCTCCCATACGTACTGTGAGTTTATGGCTGTGATAAAGCTAGTTTGCACTGAAACCAAGATTCGTAGAGCCTACAGCCTAATTGTGGCATTCCTGACAGGGGGATTGGATTTCATATTGATCATCTGTTCTTATGTCCTTATTCTTTTCACTGTCTTTAACCTGCCTTCGAAAGCTGCCCGCCTCAAGACCTTAAGTACATGTGTCTCCCATGTATGGGTCATCTTAGTGTTTTATACACCAGCCTTTTTCTCTTTTCTCACTCATAGGTTTGGCCACCACATCGCTCCACATATCCATATTTTTATAGCCAATATATATCTTCTTATTCCACCTATGATGAACCCTATTATTTATGGTGTAAAAACCAAGAGAATCCGGGAGGGATTCTTTAAATTCTTAATAATCAAATGTGTTTGAAAGCATATATTGCTGCTTTCAAGATTCTCCCTTTGTCTTTTTCTTTTAAACATTTGACTGATACTTTAGGTAAGGATATCTTGTTTTCATTCTGCTTAGAATTTGTTGAGCTTCTTGTTTGTGAGGATTGAAGTTTTTTTTTTTTTTATCAATTTTTGATAAATTTCAGCCATTATTTCTTCAAATGTTATTTCTGTCTCTCCTGTCCTTCTAGGATTTTCTTTATAGGTTTTTTTTTTTTTTTTGCTTTTCAGGCTGAATAGTTTCAATTGGCCTCTCTTCAAGCTTGCTTATTCATTTTTTTTCTCTAAGTTTAAATATGCTTTTGAGCACCTATTGTGAATTTTACATTCATTTATTATACATTTCCATTATATTTGGTTCTTTTTAAATAATTCCTGTCTATTTATACTCTGTATTTGGTGACACATGATTCTCAAACTTTTCCTTTTCTTCTTTAGACTTGGTTTATTTTAGTTCTTGGAACTTATTTGTAATAGCTGATATCAAGTCTGCTTCATAAGCAAGATTTTTACTTGGAGTGGGTTTTGTTTGTTTGTTTTGTTTTGTTTTGTTTTTGAAATCTTGTGCATGCACTATGCACATGGGTAGGTGGCCTTCTATATTCCTAAAAATATGTTGGAACTTTTCAAATCCTCCTATGAACATCTCATTCTCTGTTTTTATTTGTTTGCTTGTTTTTGTTTTGTTTGTTTGTTGGCTGGTTTGTTTTTGAGTTTTATAGTCAGTCTTTTGTTAACCCAATTAGTAAGTTTGTCTTAGGACGCTTTAATGTTTGTTGTTTTTTTTTTTTTAATTTTTTTTTTCAACGTTTATTTATTTTTGGGACAGAGGGAGACAGAGCATGAACGGGGGAGGGGCAGAGAGAGAGGGAGACACAGAATCGGAAACAGGCTCCAGGCTCTGAGCCATCATCCCAGAGCCTGACGCGGGGCTCAAACTCCCGGACGGCGAGATCGTGACCTGGCTGAAGTCGGACGCTTAACCGACTGCGCCACCCAGGCGCCCCGTGGACACTTTAATGTTAAACAATTGCCATTACAAATGCCTTTTTCTCATAGGTTGATTTCTGAGTCATGTCAAATAAAAACAAGCCTTTTGAATAGAGCATTTTTCAAGCTTCCTGTTGTGTCAAATAGTGACAGTTTATTTTGATGGTGATTTTTGGACTGCCAAACCAATTTTGTCCCTTCTTTTGGATGCTGGGATGCTGGTTTTCAAAGATATAGAATGCATTTCTAAAAACTTTAAATGCCTGTGTCGATTAACTTTAATATCTGTGTCATTTCTGGGTCAGTTTCAATTGATTAATTTTTCTTACTTATTATGAATTTTGTTTTTCTATTACTTTTCATGACTTATAGGTTGGAATGGATTATATAATTATATATGATAATATATAAAACATATATAAACATATAAAATATGTAAAAAAACAATATATATTTTACCCTGTGGAATGCTAAATTCTTTTTTGTATTTCTATGTTTTCAGGCTTTGTTCTGTGACTTGATTAGATTGAATATTGGTCAAGCTTGTCAGGTTTTGTTTTAGGCTGTACAGTGTGAAACCAGAGCAATATTTCATCTAGTACTCATTTTGTCTCACTGTTTGGTTTCCCTATATTTTCCTATATCACAATAAATTATGAAAAATTCCTCAGTGACTTCTCAAAAAGGGTTGGCTTCAAATATTGTCCCAATTTTGTGTGTGTGGTTTTGGGTAGATTGGTTCACAGAGGTTTTGCTCCAACTAATCTGAACTAATTAGTTCACAATGAACTAATCAGTATTGAAGTAATTTTTAAAGCAGTCCTTCTGAAGAACAAAGAAGTTGTCTCTCTGCAGATTTCTTCTCTTTGGTACACTGATTTACTGTTTCTGTTTTATTCTTCCAAGAATCCCAGATCCAGGGGCACCTGGGTGGCTCATTCGATTAAGCATCCAACTCTTGACTTCAGCTCATGTCATGATCTCATGGGTTCGTGAGTTCAAGCTCCGCATTAGGCTCTGCGCTGACAGCAGGATTCTCTATCTCCCTCTCTCTCTCTCTCTCTCTCTGCCCCTTCACCACTCACTCTCTCTCAAAAATAAAAATAGAAATAAATACCTTTTTTTCAAAAATTAAAAAAAAATAATGTTTATTTATTTTTGAGAGACAGAGAAACAGAGGATGAGCAGGGGAGGAGCAGATAGAGAGAGACACACACAGAAAGAATCCAAAGCAGACCCCAGGCTCTGAGCTGTCAGCACACGATGCAGGGCTCAAACTCAATGAACTGAACTGTGAGATCATGAGCTGAGCCAAGCTTGAAAGTTGGATGGTTAACCGACTAAGCCACCTAGGCACCCCAAACAAACAAACAGAAATCTTAAAAGAAGAAGAAGGAGAAGGAGAAGGAGAAGGAGAAGGAGAAGAAGAAAGAAGAGGAAGAAGAGGAAGGGAAAGAAGAGGAGGAAGAGAAAGAAGAAAAAAGAAGAAAGCTGGAAGAGGAAAGAAGAATCCCAGCTCCAGATCCTGAATTTAAGAATCATGTTGTACTCTGCCTGGGCTCTACCTTTCCCTAATGTGTTTTGGTAACTTTCCCTATGCAGTAAGCTTGGGCAATTGAAAGGATAACCTCATTAGTTTCCCATCCCACAGATTCCATTGTCTTTCATTATCTGATGTCCAATACCTTGAGTGCCTTTACTTCATGTATTTTATGGTACTTTAGTTCTTTCATGCACATTCGTGTTACTCCAACTTGTCCAAAAACAAATGTCCCCACATATTCCTTTAAGTTCAAATTTAGAAATCTTCAACTATCTAAATTCTTGTATCTGATTCTTCACTATACAAATTGTGAAACATTTTCCCATACTGTTCACTAATTGAGTAAACACACACAGACACACTCATATGCACATACAAACACACACAGTGTATCTGTATAGACTGATATAAAACACTTCCGTTGATAGGGTGCCTGGGTGGCTCAGTCGGTTGACATCTAGCTCTTGATTTCGGTTCAGGTCATGATCTCACATTTTGTGAGTTCAGGCCCCAGAAAGGGCTCTGTGTGGACAGTGGGAAGTCTGCTTGGGATTTACTCTTTCCTTCTGTCTGTGCCCCTCTCCTGCTTGTTCTTTCTCTCTCTCTCTCTTTCTCTCTATCTCTCTTCCTCTCTCTCAAAAGAAATAGATAAACAATAAAAATTATTTAAAAAAATTTTTTTAACATTTATTCATTATTGAGAGACAGAGAGAGACAGAGCATGGGAGGGGCAGAAAGAGGAGGAGACACAGAATCTGAAGCAGGCTCCAGGCTCTGAGCTGTCAGCACAGAGCCTGATGCGGGGCTCAAACTCACAAACTGTGAGATCATGACTTGAGCCGAAGTCAGATGCTTAACCAACTGAGCCACCCAGGTGCCCCCTAATAAAAATTATTTTTAAAATATTTAAAAATAAAACAAATACTTTATTTTAAATATACCTTTATTAAAAATAGAGCTGCTTTTGGAGGATGTTGCTTTCATCTGCATGAACTTTGCCTTTATTTTTATTGTAATGAAATCTAGATGTAACTACCAGTCATCCATGGTCAGTGCTTTATTGCTATCCATTTTTTATGAAGTTTATTTATTTATTTTGAGAGAGGGAGCAGGGGAGGGGCAGGGAGAGAGGGAGAGAGAGAATCACAAGCAGACTCCACACTCTCAGCACAGAGCCTGATGCAGGGCTTGAACTCACCAACAGTGAGATCATGACCTAAGCAGAAACAAAGAGACGCTTAACCGACTGAGCCACCCAGGTGCCCCTGCTATTCATCTTTGTATGTCAAATTTATTTCTTTGTATGACCAGCTGACATAATTGGAACTCCCTAAAGGCAACTGGCTGTAGGGGGTAAGGGATTTCCCTTTCCAATGAGGAAATCTTTAAATCCAATGAGTCTCAGAGGAGGACAATCTATGTACCATTTATTACCACTTCAATTCCCATCATGATTAGTTGCCACTACCACTTATTAATGTGATTATTATGTTATTCATTGTATTAAACACCATAACCATATTAATTCATTTAAGCTTCATATAGACAATATGATATATGTACTACTAGTATTCATATTTTCAAGTTCATGAAATTTGAGATTGTAAAGATGAAATTACATGAAAATAGTTATACAACCAATACTAGCAGAGCCAACTCTGAAGACAGGTCTTTCTCTACAGCATGAGGTTCATCACATTTTACCTAAAGACACTCATGCTGGTGTTAACACCAAAGGGAAGCTCTGTCCATTTAGAAGCATTAGCCACTTAGTTCCCTCTGTTTCCAGAAGACTAAAAGCCTTTCGTTCAAAGTATTCTAGATTATTTTGGTAATCAGAGATGTAGAAATATAAGTCTGCATATCTATCGGCATATCGATATATCTATATCTTTTTAATTAAATATTTAAAAAAAGAAGAGAAGAAATGGGATATGCAATCCCTGATATTTAACGCTATCTATGGAGTAGACTCCTGGTGTTAATAACACTATGCTTTCCTTGTACTTTACACATCAAATAGGGGCCTTTTACACCATACTGACTGAGAAAAAGGAAACAGGGAATTTTGTCTTTAAGAAGGGAAACTCAGATCCTGGGATAAAATATGTTATATAGCACTATATATATATATATTCCCTTCCATTCAAGTTGACATATTAAATCTCACAGTGCTAAATGTGTTCTTTTGAGACATCCTTAGTTGCTCTTTGTTTGATTTTGGCAAATCATTTATCCTATGAGCTCTAGTGAAGCTATCTCAATGAATAATATAAACATCAGAGGCAAAATAAATGGTACAGTGGATGGCAAGGGAAGTCTGCAAGTGTAGACTGGTCAGAGAAGACTAAGGACAGGAGAAGTGGTAGAAAAGGGGACAAAATGCCTCATTATGTTTTCTGTGTTGGCTTATGTCTGGTATACCTCATCCATTGGTCATCAGTGTTTGTTAGTTCTAATTTCACAGATTCCTTCCAATGCTAGCAACTAAAGAGCAACAGAGAATTTAATTACACTACTTGACATTGTTACCTAGTCCCTCACATCCATTTGGAAATGGAAATCCCAGGCTTACATTTGAAAGGCAAAATTAAATAACAAAAGTAATAGTAAGGAAAGGCAGCACTTAGGGAATTTGAGATGGAGACTATTTATAAACAAGAACAGAATTACTGAAACGTAATATTTTATGGGCTTACTGGTGCATGCAACTGAACAAAATGTTTTCTAGGTTTGAAAGATATTTGAGACCAAAAGTAATGGTAAATGAGGTAGTTAAACTCTGAAGTAGTGCACACTGCCTGCGACTCTGGCGATGCGTCTGAGAGGTGTGGCTAGATGCTTTGTTTGAACTTTATAAAGTGAGAGTAACATAAAGATCAAGTAAAACCATAAATCAAGGTCCGTTTAAATGGCCCAAGTATTCATATTTGTCTTTGCATATCAGTCTGATCACATTCACAGAAATTGATTTATGCTAGGTTCATTAAGTGTTTTCAATCCAAAATAGCAATTTGCTTTTATAGACAGTTTCTAAGTAAAACGACAGTTTTCCAATGAAGAGAAAAAATAAGCCTGATAGGAGAAAAGATGTTTTAGAGACATAATCAGGGCAATAACTATCTAGTTTTCACTTGAAAATCAGCCTCTTTTTGTTCTTATTTATTTGTTTAGTGAAACTATCAGCAAAATAAATCCATGCTGTTTTCAGTAATTACGGGGCGGTGTTTATGAAGTGGATATACGGAGCAAAATATGACTTTTGGTAGTGTGTTTTCTTTCCCTAGGGTAACGTTTATGCTTTCTTTCACTTTTTGAATTTTAAGATTAAAACAAATATTACTGGCTAATTCCAAAATCCTCACCCTCCATACCTGTTTCTGGCACAAACTTTCCTTCCCTCTATAGATTATCATAAGATATGGGTCACATATTTGAGATACAAAGAGTATTTTTTAAAATATTTATTTCTTTACTTTTGAGAGAGAGGGAGCACAAGCAGGGGAGGAGCAGAGAGAGAGGGAGACACAGAAACCCAGGTGCCCCACGAAGAGTATTTTTTTTTTAATTTTTTTATTCTTTATTTTTGAGAGAGAGATAGAGAGACAGAGCATGAGCAGGAGGAGGAACAGAGAGAAAGGGAGGAACAGAGAGAAAGGGAGGCACAGAATCCAAAGCGGGCTCCAGGCTCTGAGCTGTCAGCACAGAGCCCGATGTGGGGCTCGAACCCATGAACCGTAAGATCATGACCTGAGCTGAGGTCAGACGCTTAACTGACTGAGCCACCCAGGCACCCCAACTATCTTTTTACTCCATTTGCTTTTAAGATCTCTATGATTTCTGAAACTCTATTAACTTTTTTAAAAATGTGTCTATATGGAGATGCAGTTGATTTATAACATTGTATAATTTAAGGTGTACTGTTGTTAATTTGGCACAGTTATATATTACATTATGATTACCACATAGCATTAGCTAACACCTTTAATCATATCTTTTTTATCATTTCTTATTTTTTTATCTCATTTTGTATATTTTTATTATCTTATTACCATTTCTGTTTTGGAGTTAGGAAAAATTAAAATCTAATCTCTTAGCTACCTTGAAGTTTATAATAGCAACATTTTTGTCTATAATCATTTTGCAGTGAATTAGATCTCCAGAACATATTACTAGTTGCAAATTTCCACTGACTCTTTGTTAACTTTTTAAAGTTATTCCTGATTTTTAAAATCCATTTTAAAGTCTCGCTCTGGGGCGCCTGGGTGGCGCAGTCGGTTAAGCGTCCGACTTCAGCCAGGTCACGATCTCGCGGTCCGTGAGTTCGAGTCCCGCGTCGGGCTCTGGGCTGATGGCTCAGAGCCTGGAGCCTGTTTCCGATTCTGTGTCTCCCTCTCTCTCTGCCCCTCCCCCGTTCATGCTCTGTCTCTGTCCCAAAAATAAATAAAAAACGTTGAAAAAAAAATTAAAGTCTCGCTCAAATCAAATTTCATTGTCCACGGACATCATGTGATAGAGTAATTGTGTACTTCCTCTGGCACCATTTATACTTCTCAGAAGCTACAGAAACATCTGTTGCGGTGCTTGAGCCTCTGGGACTCTCCAGTGGAGCTATAAAATCTGAAGTTAGCATTTCATGAGGGAATAATTCAAATCTCTGAATTCCTGGCTTTAATTCAACACAACACAATTAATCTGGAGGGATATAGACAACTTGTCTATGTTTACACAAACCTAAGACATGAGAGAGGCAGTGATGAGGGTACTGTAGCATATTGGTGTGAAGAAGAACTTTATAGAACTCAGGCATAAATATTCAAAATTACTATGGACTCTTGAGACTCAGCTGTGCTGAAAATAAACTGAGAGCATGCCATAGAGGAAGACACGGTGGTCCCTCTGAAGATAAATTGGAGACTTCTCTGGATTGCCTCCTTGTTGACAGGTAAATTGGTGTAGTCCCACCACATAGAACTAGCCACTAATAAGTTAGATCAGTATGCTCTTGGCATTTTCCCCAATCATCCTTTAGAAATTCTGGTCCACAAGGTACCTGGTACCAACTCTGGAAAAGTAAGTGTATGCAGGTATATTCTCTGGGCTTAAGAATAATTTAGTAAGAAATAACATACTAACCATTAGTTTCACAGTGAACAGCTGGTATCAACTGAGATGTTGGAATGTAAATTTTATATTATATATTTGTATATTAGATGTTATATTAATATTGTATATATTTATTTATATCATATATATATATATATATTTGTATGAATTATGAAAGCATAGACAATCTGCCAAAGTAACATTTTTCCAGGGATCCTGGAAAATCCAGGGAGCATACTTTTTGGATGTAAGGTCAATGACTTTGTTGCTATCTTAAAGCTATTATGCATTTAAGTGATCAGATGCTGGTTCTTTTATGGCCAGAAATTCACCAGGGCAGCAAATTTCAAAAGTATTGTCCTTTGAAGCATTGCAAGTGTGGAATGCTTATTATTCCTTCATGTCTTGCTTTTAAAAATCTCTATTTAGAATTTATCTCATGCCAAATTCTCCAACACCATAATTACTTTGGAGGAGTACTTCTCAGAGAAGGCATTGTTACAGGTTCCTTGTTAGAATGCGAGGAAGTTGAGTTATTTATCAGAAATTTTCCAAAAGGAAGGAAGGAAGGGAGGAAGGAAGAAAAGAAAAAGCGATTTTGCTTAGC
Organism: Herpailurus yagouaroundi; assembly: GCF_014898765.1. Classification (NCBI taxonomy): domain Eukaryota; kingdom Metazoa; phylum Chordata; class Mammalia; order Carnivora; family Felidae; genus Herpailurus; species Herpailurus yagouaroundi. The sequence goes on from NW_024412411.1 coordinate 366,220, forward strand.
CTGGCTATCACAGACAGAAGGAGAAGACTTAGTGTCAGGCAGAATGTTGTGGAGTTTCTGAGCTAAAGGAGATAGTCTTTACTCAAGCTAGTCCTTAATGAGATTAATAGCTGACAGTGAGTAATGCAATACATGTAATTTCAGAGAAGCTCACCAAGGAGGACTTAAAATATGAATAAAATTGCTCAGTTGCACTTTTACCTAAGTCATCCTACTGTATATTTACCAGAGTATATATGCACTTGACCACTCCAGGGACAAAGGAAGGAAAGAAAGCAAGACTATATCTTCACGTAGCCAGAATCACCATGATTGACTTTAACTACACTGCATTCACCAATCCTAGTACCTTCTTCCTGATGGGCATACCTGGCCTAGAATATTTGCATATTTGGATAGCCATCCCTTTCTGCTCAATGTATATTGTGGCGCTCATGGGAAACATACTTATCCTTTTTATCATCAAAACTGAGACTGTTCTCCATGAACCCATGTTCTATTTTCTTTCCATGTTGGCCATCACAGACCTCATCTTGTCAACCTCCACTCTTCCCAAGATGTTGGGTATGTTCTGGTTCCATTATCATGAAATCGGCTTCCATGCCTGTCTCACTCAGATGTTTTTCATCCATGCTTTCTCTGGGGTGGAGTCAGGGCTTCTTGTGGCCATGGCACTTGACCGGTATGTGGCAATCTGCAATCCGCTGAGACACACATCCATTCTTACAAATACTGTGGTGGCTCGAGTTGGCATAGTGGCACTTCTACGTGGCTTAGTACTAATGACACCACATCCATTTCTGGTAAGGAGATGGCCATATTGCCAGTCCAATGTAGTCCCCCACACATACTGTGAGCACATGGCTGTGGTGAAATTGGCTTGTGCTGACATTTCCATCAATAGTCTTTATAGTTTGGCAGTCATTGTCTTAATTGTTGGGACTGATGTGACATGCATCTCTCTGTCCTATGTACAGATACTTCGTACTATATTTAATCTCCCTTCTAATGATGCCAGGTTGAAAACCCTCAGCACTTGTGGGTCCCATGTGTGTGTCATCCTCACCTTCTACATCCCTGCTCTTTTTTCCTTCCTCACCCACCGTTTTAGTAAGCATATACCACGCCACACCCACATCCTGCTGGCCAACATGTACTTGTTGGTACCACCTATGCTGAACCCTATCATCTATGGAGTAAGGACCAGACAGATCCGAGAATGTGTTCAACAATTATTCATGACTAAAATCAGCTGAGAATTCTGGGTCTTATTTTTCCACTTATTCCCATCCTCCTGTAATTCTTTGGTATAAATTTCTTAGATTCTAGCTTCAGCAAGACCAAGTATTAGAATCTTAATTCTTACTATTTCCATAAGTGGAAGTTATATTTAACTAACATGCACATGTAAAACAGATACAGCAATACCTATGTTATAAGTTAATGGTTACAAAGTGTTTAGTACTGTTTCTAGTATATTGTAGCACCTAATAAAGATATTATTTCAGTCTGTGAAATAATTCTTCTGTGTGTTATGTGTTTGTTTTCTCAGTGTCTTTATGAAACATGCTTATTAGTTTATTTTATAAGATTAACCAAATAAGAACATCAGTCTGACTGTGGCTTTTTTTTAATGTTTATTTATTTTTGAAGGAGAGAGAGACAGAGCATGAACTGGGGAAGGGCAGAGAGAGGGAGACACCGAATTCTAAGCGGGCTCTAGGCTCTGAGCTGTCAGCACAGAGCCTGATGCAGGGCTCGGACTCAAGAACCATGAGAATGACCCAAGCCAAAGTCCGACGCTTAACTGACTGAGCCACCCAGATGCCCCTTTTTATCTTTTTTAATGGGGGAATTTTCAACTAGATAATCCAGATGGCAGTCTGCATTGGGTTGATTTGTCCTCTCACTGTAACCATAGGGAAAGTTGGTGAGAGATGGGCAGAAGAGAAAAATGTTGGGTAGGCCACAGAGCTTTCAGCTTGCAACTTATGAGAAGGGTGCATGTTAGGAACTCCCTTGAGAATTGATATGGATTGCAAAGTGAGTCATTCCCACTGCTAGTGCAAACACTGTGTATCTTTCAAACTTGTGGAAAATTTCAAAGAATTAGAACTGTTATTCCTGAAATGAGCAAATAAAATAAAATGATGACTGATTTTGCATTCATCTATCCACTCAGTAAGTATCTAGTAAGTATCTGTAATGTGCCCAACACTTATATGGGCATAGAAGACATGACAGTAAACAAAAGAAGCAAAATTATTTCCCTTAGTGAAGCTGATAGGCAATACGTAAAGATGGTAAATGAAAGTAATTAATGTATACTGATTATAAGGGGGACTTTTCTAGTAATATTTAATGTTACAAATTTTAGTCTAATATACTTCTGGTTGTATCCCACACCTTTTGATTGCTGATAGATACTGAAAGAGGAATCTTAAATTTTCCAAATACAATAGTGGATCTGACAATATTTTCTTTCATTTCATCAATTTTCTTCATGTAATTTGAACTCTGCACTTAAGTGCATATGCATTTATCTTCTTTTACCTTGATATAATACCCATCTTTATCCTTGACAGTATCTCTTATTCTGAATTCTACTTTGTCTTATATTAATATAGCCACTTCCTCCTCTTTTACATACTGTCTGCATGGCATGTGTTTTCCAACTTTTTAATTTAACCTATCTATGTATATTTAAAGGAGTTTATTGTACACAAATACAGTTGGATCTTGTTCTTTTATCCGATTTCACTATCTCTGTCTTAAATTGGTGTGTTTAGACCAGTACCATTTAATGTGATTAATGATATGGTTGAGCTTAAGTTTACCATTTTTGTATGTGTTTCCCATAAGTCTGATCTGTTTGTTGTTCTTATTCATCCCCTCCCCCCACTGCTTACTTTTGAATTTAAATAGTTTTAGTATTGAGTTTTAATCTATCTATTGGTTTTTGGCTATAATCTAGTTTATTTTATTTTATTTTTTAGGGATTGCTCTAGATCACAGTTTTCCAACTGTGACACTGTTACTATTTTCAGCCAGATAATAATTTGATGGAAAGTTTGTCCTGTGCACTGCAGGATGTTTAGCACGTTCTCTGGTCTATGGCTGCTAGATACTGCTAACAACTAATGGTATCTCTAGAAATTACCAAGTGTCTGACTGGGAGCAAATAGGACTGAGAACCACTGATATACAGATTGTGACATACATACCTAACCTTTCACAATTGACTTAGAGTTAATATTTTACCACGTCAAGTGAACTGTAAAAGAACCTTACTTTTATGGGATCCTGTACTTCCCTACATGTTGCAGTTGTCAAATGTACATCTGCATGCATGGAAACCCCACAAAAGCTATGTAAAAGTTATCTTAAACAACTGGAGCAAGTGAGTTTCATATTTAACCATATAATTATAATTTCTGTTGCTCTCCCTTTACTACTGATCTCCTAATTTTCAAATTTGTATAACCTCTCTTCAACCATAAGTCATTTTAGAATTTCATGTTGAGACTGGCTGCTGGTGATGGATTCTCTCAGATTTTCCTCAGCTGGCAAAGCCTTTATTTCATCTGCATTCCTGAAATATATTTTCTCTATGTACTGAATTTTGAGTTAACTGGGTTTTTTTAAATAAATTTTAGCGCTTAAAAATACTGTTCCACTGTCTTCTGGACTTTAAGCTTCCTTATGAGAAATTACACTCATTCAAATTGTTCATCTTCACATAATGACTTATTTTTCTGGCTCTTTGCAATAAATTTTCTTTATCTTTGATTTTTACCAATTCAATATGTTCTTTCTATATGTATGCTGTTCTTTAAGTTTACTTGTTTAGGGATCAAGAAGTTTTAAAAATCTATGAATTTATATATTTTACCAAGTTTAAAAATAATTTCCTATTGTTTCACTAAATATATTTCTCTGCCCAATATTTTTTTCCTCCTTCTGGGACACCAGTGACATGAATATTAGAGATTTTTATGTGTTCTACATCCTTGAAGTTCTGTTCATGATTTTAATATTTTTTCTCTATTCTCCAGATTGAATCATTTTCTTAATCGAGTTTACACTTTCTTCTTCATTCTGCTATTGAGCTAATCTGATGAATTTCAGATTTAAGACTTTTACTTATAAAATGATGACATTGTTCTTTTTTTATACTTTGTTATCTCTGTGCACGACCTCTCTTTCACATACTTCAACAGTGTTTACCTTTAAGTCATAAAGAATAATTGTCATAACTGCTTTAGAGTTTTTGTATGATAGTTCCAACGTCTGACTGATATTGGGATTGGAATCTGTGGATCATTCCTTCCCTTGATAGTCACATGTTTTCTGGTTTCATATGTTTAATATTTAAAAAAAAAATTTTATCATGAACATTTTGAATATAGATCTTGTTAAAATCCTTTGTATAAGGTTGATTTTATCTTTTCCGGGAAATCAATTTGGTTATGTTCAGACTGCAAGTCCTGTCTTGCTTCCTGTGATGGTGCTAATGAATGCTTTTGTCCCTCATCCTGAGATTTGGAGATGGTTTATATAGTAATTGAGTTCTCAGTGCCTTTACTATGTTTTGTTGGATCTGTCCTATGCATGTGCAGCTCAGGAGTAAGCTCATAGTTGGTGTCAGTTCATATACAGAATTTAAGGAGCTACTTATTCAGCTCTCTCTTCTCCAGGATTCTTTTCATATTCTGTAGTTGTCAGGAGTCACCTCTCACGTCTCCATGACCAGAAAGACAGCCTTTCTGGTAGAATTTAGCGGTATGTATCACCATATCATCAAAATGGGTACCGCCCTTGGGGAAGTAGGAAAGGAAGGAAGGAAGGGGGAAAGGAAAGAAAGAAAGAAAGAAAGAAAGAAAGAAAGAAAGAAAGAAAGAA
>NW_024412411.1:371131-399597 GCF_014898765.1 Herpailurus yagouaroundi
GAAAGAAAGAAAGAAAGAAAGAAAGAAAGAAAGAAAGAAAGAAAGAAAACAAAGGATAACAGTAAGAATTTCACACACATTCTCAAATATTAGCCTTCTCTTTTCTTCCCTTCCCCTTCCTTCCTCCCTTCCTTTCTTCCTTCTCTCTTTCCCTTTTCTATCCATCTCTTCCTTCCTCTCTCCCTCCTTCTTTTTTTTCTTTATTTCCTTATTTCTTTATTTTCCTTATTTCTCTTTCTTTTTTTATTTCTTTCTGGCCAGAAAGATAAACCTTCTCTTTGGGTGTTAGCTGTTTGTATTATTCTGTGACTGAGATATAACTTTCAGTCAGATCTAGTAGAAAAACAAAGAAGAAATAGGAGGATCCTCCTCTTTGTCTCCAGCTCACAGACACATTTCTCCTGATTCTCTGTCTAGAAAACAATGAGGTAGATCTTGCATTTTTGCTCCCTGTACAATCTATTGTCTCTCTGTTGGATACTTGCTTTCTAATCAATGGAAGGAAACACATAGGGGAAAAATTTTCTTGAGAACCTACATGATACAAGTTGCTTCTTCAAAATTTACTTCCTGTTTTGACTTGATTGATTTGCTAACTTTATAGAAATCTGTGGCAACTTTTTTGTATTTTGTTCAGATTTTAGTTTTAATCTGTTGGAGAAATTGGCTATAGTGGACTCATTGCATTTTGGCAAGACTGGCCTGAATTATCAATACAAAATTTTAAGCATAAATATAGTAAAACAGAGATAAATGCTATGGAAAAAAAATAAAGATAGCAGACTGAGAGGTTATTGTGTATGTGGTGGAAGGTATCTTTCTATTTAGGGTTATCAAGAAAACATCATTTAGTAGATGGTATGTAAGAAAGTATTTGAAAACAACAGAAGATTTAACAAGGCAAACTCTGATAAGAGGAAATTGGAAGAAAAAAGCACTACATTTTTCACTGTCTTTTAAATCTAAAAGAAATGAGGAAGCGAATATAGTTTGAGAGTCATATGGAGAATGCAAAGGAGAAATAGTAGAAGAAAAAGTTCAAGGATATTTCAACCCCACATGTAGAACACCCAGGTAATGCTAATGTCTTTGGCTTATATTATGAGTAAGAATGGCAGTCACTGAGGATATTTTTCATATGCTTTTACAAATTTATTCCTTTCTGATATACAGTAGTGTGAATACATTTAAAATATACAATTTAGTATATTTTTCCATATGTATTCAACTGTGAAAGATTCCCAAGATAATAAACATACTTTTTATTAAATTTCTTCATGTGACTGTGAAATACACACTTATTGTCTTGTCCTGAAATCCATCCTGCTTTCCCAAGCAATAGTAGTTCATCTGTAGATTAGTTTGGGGTTTTTTGTTTTGTTTTGGTTGTTTTTTGTTTGTTTTGCTTTCAAATTTTATATAGATGTAATTATACAGTATGTCTATTTTCTTCTGGTATATTCTTTTTTCACTAAGCATATTATTTTAAGATTTATCCACATGTGGTATGTATCATCAACTTATTCCTTTATAATTCTGAATGGTATTATAGTATGTGGATATACCTGAGTTTTTCCATCAAGTCATAACTGATAAATATTTGAGTTGGCTCCAGTTTTTGGACATTGTGAATAAAGCAACTCTGAATGTATGTGTATAAAACTGTCTGTGAACGTATGATGCAATTATCATAGGTAAAATTACCTAGCAGTAATAAGCAAGGTTGCAGGATACAAGGTTAATATACAAAACTCAATTACTTCCCAGACTTCTTGGAAAGATGGCAGAGTAGGAGGACCCTGGGCTCACCTCATCCCACAGATACAACTAGATATCACTCACATCAGTGGTAATACCCCAGAAAATGACCTGAAGACTGGCAGAAGAAACTCCACAACTAAATATAAAGAAGAGACCACACCTAAAAGGGTAGAAAGGCAATGCAGTTGGAACTAATAGACTTTTGGGACTGTCCACAAGAGTGAGGGATGCTGCAGGAATATAGAGGGGAAAGAATCAAACCCTCACACCAGGGGGCCCACATGAAGAAGACAAATCACCATAACATTACCATAACACCAAGTTCCTACAACCAGAAGGACTTAAAACCTGGAATTAAAAAACAAACAAACAAACAAACAAACAAACAAACAAACAAACAGTGTGTTGGCCTCTGGGAGATCCTGGAAGGAGAGGACACTGAGTCCTTGCCCTTAAAGAGACAGCACAACAAACAACCTAGAAGCAGTAGTTTGAAAGACGCCTAGGAGTGAGTTATTTACTAATCTCAAAATGTGTCCTGGAGGGATAGAAATCTCTAGGGAACTCCTCCAGGAAGACAACTGGCAAACACCATTTCCCTTCCCCGGGGTAAACACAGGGTCAACTGTGGACTCCCCACCTAACTTGCTAGCACTGCCTCACCCTCCACCCCTCCACACACACACTGTGGTTCCACCAATCCACCCCTCTGGACAGCCTGCCTCAGTCTGGGTGATGTAGGTGCCCTGACACATGGCACCCTGCTGCCTTGTACTTCAGCAGATCTGCCTTCGCCAATATGCTATTAGCAATAGCCGATACAAAGAGGTGCCACAGACCAGGCAGTGTGCAAGCAGCACTACAGTGTCAACACCATTCCTAAGTGAGTCCTGCCCTAGAGAAAAGGAAAGATAACCCCATATACCAGTTAGATAGAGACCCAGCAGTGGGCTGAAAGGAGACAACTGGTCTGATTGCAGGCTCCGCCCAACAAAAAAAAGCTTCTCAGGACACCACAGGAAAAACACCCTTTGGTGCTACTGTGTCTCTGGAAAATGCCTGATCTGAGTCAACTAGAACCCACGGTATCCCCAGACTGGCCCACTAACACCACAGGGACCAAACACTGCCCACAAAAGGCAAAGAGAGCCATTGCAGATGACTGGACTGAAGGAAAAAGTGTCCCAGCCACAATAGTAGGGCACACACATCACACATAAAAGACACCTATGAAGTGCCAGTTTCCAGTGAACAAAGGACACTGCACAGCAAAGCACTACAGGACTTCTTCATAAGGCCATTACTTTCAAGTGCAGGAGATATAGCTATCTTTTCCAACACACAGAAACAGACACAGAGTTAAACAAAATGAGGATACAGAAGAGTATATATCAAAGAACAGGACAAAATCATAGCAAAAGACTTAAGCAAAATGGAGGTAAGTAATATGCCTGATAGAGAATATAAAGTCATGATCATAGAGGCACCTGGGTGGCTCAGTCAGTTAAGTGTCTGACTCTTGATTTCAGCTCAGGTCAAGATCTTGCAGTTCATGAGTTTGAACCCAGGCTGTGCACTGATGTTGCAGAGCCTCCTTTGGATTCTGTCTCTCCTTCTCTCTGCCCCTCCCTTGCTCTCTCGCTCTCTCTCTCTCTCTTGCTCTCAAAAATAAATAAATAAACTTTAAAAAAGTCATTATTATAAAGATACTGGACTTGATAAAAGAGTAGAAGACATCAGTGAGACCCTTAACAGTGGAATAAGAAAGAACCAAACAGAGATGAAGAATACAATAAATGAAATTAAAAATACTCTAGATGGAATAAATAGTAAATTTGACAAAGCAGAAGAACAAATCAAACTGGAGGACAGAGAAATGGAAAGTAATCAAGCAGAGCAGGGGAGAGGAAAAAAACATTATGCAAAATGAGAATAGACTTAGAGAACTTGGTGACACCATCAAGTGTAATAATATTTGCATTATAGGAATCTTAGAAGGAGAAGAGAAAGAAAAGGGATCAGAAAATTTGCTTGAAGAAATAATAGCTTAAAACATTCTGAATTTGGGGACGGAAACAGAAATCCAGATGCAGGATGCACAGAAATTGCCAAACAAAATCAACCCAAAGAAGTCTATAACAAGACACATAGCAATTAAGATGGCAAAATGTATTGATAAAGAGAGAATTTTAAAAGCAGTAAGAGAAAAGAAAGCAGTTATATATAAGGGAAAACCCATAAGGCTCTCAGCTGATTTTTCAGCAAAAACTTTGCAGGCCAGAAGGGAGTGGCAAAACATATTCAAAATGCTGAAAAGAAAAAAAAAATCTACAACCAATGGAGCACCTAGGTGGCTCAGTCAGTCGAGTGTCCTACTCTTGATTTTGGCTCAGCTCATGATTCCAGGGTCTTGGGATCAAGCCCTGCATTGGGCTTTGCACTGGGCATAGAGCCTGCATAAGATATTCTCTCTCTCTTCCTCTGTCCCTCTCCCCCACTCATGCTGCTCTGTCTCTGTCTGTAAAATAAAAAATAAATAAATAGGAAAAAATCTATAGCCAAGAATACTCTATCCAACAAGGTTATCATGAAGGAGATATAAAGAGTTTCTCAAACAAAAAAAGTTAAAGGAATTCATGACCCCTAAACCACCCCTACAAGAAATGTTAAAGAAGAATCTTTGAGTAGAAAGACCATAAGCAAGAGTTAGAAAAGCAAGAAGCACAAAAGCAGTAAAAATAAGCATATCTATAAAAATCAATCAAGGGACTCACAAAATAAAAGGATGGAAAGTGTGACACTTTTTCCCAAAAAGTGGTGGGGAGGAGAGGAGTAAGAATGGGTTCAAACCCAAGCTACCATCAACTTAAATATAGACTGCTATATAGGGAAGGTGGTATATACAAACTGAACGGTAACCACAAATCAAAAATCAATAAAGATATGCAAAAAATAAAAATATAGCCATCTAAATATATCACTAAAGAAAACCAACTTACTGTGAGCGAAGAGAGCAAGGGAAGAAAGCAGAAAAGAGTTACAAAACAACCATAAAACAGGCAGCAAAATGGCAATAAATACACACCTATTAATAATTAGTTCGATTGTAAATAGACTAAAAACATCAATTAAAAGACATAGGTGACAGAATGGATTTAAAAAAAAAAGACCCATCTATATGCTGCCTACAAGAGACTCATTTCAGACCTAAAGACACATGCAGATTGCAAGTGAGGGGATGGAAAAGCATTTATCATGCAAATTGATATGAAAAAAAAGCCAAGTCAGCAATATTTATCTCAGACAAAATAAACTTTAAAACGAAGATTGTAACAAGAGACAAAGAAGGACACTATACAATCATTTAGGGGGCAATCCAACAAGAAGATGTAACAGTTATAAATATTGGGGCACCTGAGTGGCTCAGTTGGTTGAGCATTTGCTCTTGATTTTAGCTCAGATCATGATCTCACCATTGTGAGATCAATCCCTGTATCAGACTCTGTTCTGGGTGTGGTGGAGCCTGCTTAAGAGTCTCTCTCCTCTGCCCCTCCCATTCACGAGCTCTCTCTTTCTCTTTAAAATAAAAACAAAACAAAAAACAATTGTAAATATTTATGCACCTAACAGGAAAGCAAACATAAAGGAGCACCTGGTGGCTCAGTCAGCTGAGCATCAGACTCTTGATTTTGACTCAGGCCATGATCCCAGGACTGTGGGATCAAGCCCCGCACTGGGCTCTGTGCTGGGCATGGATCCTGCTTGGGATTCACTCTCTCCCTACGCCCCTCTCCCCTGCTCTCATACAAACTCTCTCTCTCTCTTTCTAAAATAAAAAATAACTAATAAAAAAAATTTTAATGAAGGAAATAATTGATAGTGATACAATAACAGTAGGGGACTTTAACATCCCACATACATCGATGGACAGATCATCCAAACAGAAAACCAACAAGGAACCAGTGGCTTTGAATGTCACATTGGATCAGATGTATTTAATAGATATGTTCAAAATATTCCATCCTAAAACAGCAGAATACACATTCTTTTCGAGTGAACATGGAAAATTCTCCAGAATAGATCACATAGTAGCTCACAACACAGGCCTCAACAAATTCAAGAATATTAAAGTAATACCATTCATCTTTTCTGACCACAATGTTAATGAAACTGCAAATAACCACCAGGAAAAATCTGGAAAGGCCAAAAACACATGAAAGTTAAACAATATGCTACTAAACAATGAATGAGTGAATGAAGAAATCAAAGAGGAAATAAGAAAAGTGCATAGGAACAAACAAAAATGAAAATACAATGGTCCAAAATCTTTGGGATACAGCAAAAAAATTCTAACAGGGTAGTTTAGAGCAATACAGGCATACATCAAGAAGCAGGAAAAATCTCAAATAAACAGCCTAACCTTACACCTAAAGGAGCTAGAAAAAGAAGAACAAAAAAACACAAACCTAGCAAAATGAAGAAAATAATAAAGATTATACCAGAAAAAATTGACATAGGAACTAAGAAAATAATAGTTTCATTATTATTATTGAACTGTTGTTCAACGAAACCAATAGTTGTTTCTTTGAAAAGATCAATAAAATTAATAAATCTCTAGCCAGACTTATAAAGAAAAGAAATAAACCAAATAAACAAACTCACAAGTTAAAGAGACAAAATAATAACCAACACCACAGAAATACAAATGATTGTAAGAGAATATTATGACAACTATATGCCAATAAAGTAGACAACTAAGAATAAATGGATAAATTCCTAGAAACATATATCCTACCAAAACTAAAGCAGCAAGAAATAAAAAAAATATGAACAGACTTATTAGCAGCAAGGAGATTGAATCAGTAAAAGAAAACACATACAAACAAACAAAAACAAAACAAAACAAAACAAACAAAAGAAAACAATAAACAGAAGTCCAGAACCAGATGACATACTGTCAAGATGTTAGATCTTCCCAACTTGATGTATAGATTTCTTATAATCCCAATCAATATCCCAGGAAGTTACTTGTGTATACTGGAAAACTGATTTTATAGTTTATATGAAGTGGAACAAGAGCCCCAGAGTAGCCAATGCAATATTGAAGGAAAAGAACAAAGTTGGAGAAGTTACACTTCCTGACCTGAAGACTTACTATAAGTCTACAATAATTAAGACAGTATGGTATTGGTAAAAGAATAAATACATAGGTCAATGGAACAGAACAGAGCCAGAAATAGGTCCCCATAAATATAGTCAACACCTTTTTCAGTCAGTATCTTTAATTTTTGGACATCATAATAGTGTGTTGTATGTCACTGAGATTTTAAATAGATTTCCTAATTACTAATGATACTGAGAATGTTTTATGCAGTGATTTTCAATCTGTATATACCTTTTGATGAAAAATTCACTAAAATATCTTTTCCAATTCTATTGAATGGTTAGTTTTCTTTATCTAATTTTGAAACTACTCTGTGTATACTAAATGAAAGTCCATTATCACATATTTAATTTGCAAAATTTTCTTGAACTCTGTAACCTGTGTTTGTATTCTCTTAATTGTATTTTGGGAAAACAAAAACTCTTAAATTTTATGAAATTCAGTTCAATAATTTAAAAAGTATATCTGATTATTATTCTTTAATATAATGTGTCCTAGAAGTTTTTTTAATTTTAAGTTTTACATTTAAATTTATGATCCACTTTTACTTTATTTTTGTATGGGATGTAAGGTATAGTTTGGGGTGCATATTTTTGTATATGATCATCTAATTGTTCCAAATCTATCCATTTTGTATTGAATTACCTTATCATTTTGTTGAAAATCAACTAAGACTATATGTGCAGGTCTATTTGGGGGCTTCCTATGCTAATTTACTGATTAATTTTCATATCTTTATGCCACTAGCATTCTGTCTTTATTAAGTCCTCCAATTTTGTTAACATTGTTCAGTTACTTTACATTTCTATATAGATTTTAGAATCAGCTTTTCAATTTCTATAAGAAAAAGTCTGCTGGAAATTATATTGAAATGTGATTAAATCTATATATCAACTTGGAGAGAATAGAAATATTCACAATATCAAGACTTGGATATATGATGATTGTATATGTCTCCTTTTATATATGCCTTCAGTTTATCTTAGCAATACTTTTTAGTTATCTCTCTTCAGGTCTTACTTTTCTTTTTTAATCAAATGTGTCCCTAAATATTCTCTTTTTAGGCTATGGCAAGCAATATTTTTATTCAACTTTCTAATAGAATGCCATTAAAATAAGAAATTTAACTGTTTGTATAGTAAACTTGTATCTTCTGAACTCAATAAACTCACATATTAGAGCTAGTAGGTTTAGTATGTTACATAAGATTTTCCTACATAGAAAAAAACAGATCATCAGGTAATTTCTTCCTAATATCAATTGTTTTTATTTCCTTTTACTTACCTTAATGCATTGGCTAGAATCCCCAGTACAGAAGCAAATAGACATTATAAGAACAGGCAGCCTTGTATTTTTTTATAAAAGAGACAAAATATTCAGTCTTTCTTCATTGTGATGTAATCTATAAAATTTCATAGGCTTCCTTTATCCTAATTGTAAGTTCCTTTCTCTTTCTAGTTTTCGGAAATTTTTATCAGGAATTCATGATGGATTTTGTCAAATGTTTTTATGCATTTATTAACATCACATGTAATTACTTTTGTCTGAAATTATGGGGGGAAACATTAATTGATTTTTAAATGCAAAAATTTCCCCTGCATTTGTAAGATAAGTGCTTCTTGGTCATGATACAGGATAATGTTATATATCATTAAACTCAATTTGCATAATTTTGTTAATACTTTTTATAGCTGCATTTATGAAGGAATTTGATAACTAATTTTATTTTCATGAATGTTTTCCTCTGCCTTTGGTATCATTATAGAGATGGCAATATAGAATGGGTTCAACTCTTTAAGAAGATAAATTGAGTGATAATTAGCATGCACATTGCAATAACCCTCTGAGTGAAATTAAGAAATAGCTCCAAGATGAAAGTAACATTGGCAGACAAATAGGTAGTTGAAGGACATATTCTAAAATATTGATGCATGAATATTTCCAAAACTTGAAAAATTTTAGACCACCAAAATCTTCTTTTTTATCAATTTGTACACAAATTTTACTGCTGGCATGTCCACATGCATTCAAGAATTTGATTACATCTTTTACAAGGCCCCACAATCTTCTCTCACCTTTAGTGAGAAACGGTAGTACATAATCTATTGAAAAAATGGAAATTACATAAAGGCACCAATGAGTGTGAGTTTAAGAGACTATAATAAAGGCTGAAGTAATGTCTGAATGACCTTTACATAATCCCAATTTGGGACACCCTGAGAGATGTACAAGTTGAAGGTTAGCCTAGAAGAATTTATTAATTTTTGAATACATTTGGGTCATTCTTTATTTACAAATACTTTCACAACTCGGTCCTGAATTTGCTTTGTCCTGATTCCATAAATGACTGGATTTAAACAAGGGGGAACAACAACATACAGATTGGCCAGAAGGATGTGGATGTAGCAAGGAATATTACTACCAAATCAGTGAGCCATAAAAGAGAAAAATGCTGGTGTGTAAAATGCTAAAATGACACAGACATGGGAGCCACATGTGCTGAGTGCTTTGAGTCTGGCATCCCTGGAAGGAAGGTGGAAAACAGCTCGTAGGATCTGAACATAGGAGAGGGCAATAAGGATCAAGTCAGAAATCAGGGCAGCAATGGTATATAAGCCATAGATGATGTTGACCCTTATGTTAGCACAGGAAAGATGCACGATTCCCATGTGTTCACAGTAGGTGTGAGGAATAATGTAGTATCCACAAAAGGGCAACCATTTGAGAAGAGGGCAGAAAGGGATGACAAGAAGGACTGGCCTCCCCACTACAACAGAGGCCATGATGGCTACCACTCTGTTGGTGAGAATAGTGGTATATGTCAGTAGATAACAGATGGCAACAAAGCAGTCAGTTGCCATGCCAGCAGTACAACGGATTCCATGCCAGTGTAGGTATGGATAAAGAACATTTGGATGAAGCAGCCTTCAAATTTTATCTCCCTGAAGTTGAACCAGAAGATAGCATCTTGGGAATGGTAGAAGTGGAGAGGCCTAGATCAATAAAGGAGAGAAGAGCCAAAAATTAGAACATGGGTTGATGAAGACTCTGCTCAGTCTTGATCACAACCAGGATTGTGACATTTCCCACAAGTGCTATCAGATAAACAACAAAGAAAGGGAAAGCAATCCAGATATGGAAAGCTTCCAGGCCAGGTATACCCAGCAGAAGGAAGGCAGAGGGATTTGAAGCAGTGTCATTGACAGAGGACATCCTGCTGAGAACTGTTGGAAAATATTCTATGGTCTTCTTCAGTATTTCTGGGGAGACATAAGGCAATATATGGTGTTTGGATATCACTATATATAGTAGCATACCAATTAGACACTTAAAATCATAATGGAAAGTCATTTGAGGACAATTGACTATTAAATTCAAATTACTGACTATCCCACTTAATATTCCATGGGAACTGTGGAAGTTAGAAACAGTCTTTTCTGGTGGTAGTGTGGTGTAGTGATCCATGATCATCTTTAGCTCATTCTTTTGTGAAATCCTCATCTATATTCACTAGTACCAGCTGAAAACGCTGCCAGTAAGCAAAACTTGTATTACATTTTCAAGTTACTTTGATTAGTTGAGTGGAAACATAAGAGAAAACTACAGTATGTTGTGAAAAACTACAATATGTTGAGGAATTGGAATGGGAAGAAACTTTGGATATGAGGATCGAGAATGTCTACATATAAGGCTTATTTACCTGTCATAGTCCCTTCTTTGTTAAGTGTTACTTTTCCCTTTATTTGCTTTAATGAGACTGTGTTTATATATATATATATATATCTTTTTTTTTTTTTTTTAATTTTTGGACAGAGAGAGACAGAGCATGAACAGGGGAGGAGCAGAGAGAGAGGGAGACACAGAATCGGAAACAGGCTCCAGGCTCTGAGCCATCAGCCCAGAGCCCGACGCGGGGCTCGAACTCACGGACTGCGAGATTGTGACCCGGCTGAAGTTGGACGCTTAACCGACTGCGCCACCCAGGCGCCCGTATGTATATATCTTTTAATAAAATGGTGCTTTTATGCTATGGTTGGTGAATTTATTATTAGTATTTTTCTACTTTTACAGTAAAAAAATTCACCACATAAACAACTCAAAGAAAAGATAATTTTAAAACAAGTAAAAACTAGTAATTAAATTTAGCATTCCATATATGATACTTTAAAAAAGGAAGTTTAAGCAAATTAGGCAAAAACTAGAAGTGGTTCAATTTAGTGAAAGGAATATATGAAAAATCTGCAGCTAATATCATACTGAATGGTGAAACACAGAAAGATTTGTTTCTAAGATTGGGAATAAGACAAACATATCGACTGGCATCAATTATATTAATATTTTACTGGAGATTCCAACAAGGTCAATATATCAAGAAAAAATAAATAAAAAGACAGTAAGATTGGAATGAAAGAAGCCAACTTTCCAATTCATAAGTCACATGAACACTTAGATAGAAATCAAAGAATTTAAAACCATTTAGCTTATCAATCAGGTATAGAATCAATACTTTTCTATATACTGTTAGCAAACAATGAGAAATTAAAATTTAAGTTAAAATTCTGTGAAAATTCATACTACCACTTACAGTGGCATCAAAAGCATGGAGTAGTTAGCCATAAGCACTTAAAATTATAAAACATGACAGTAATTAAAAAGACCTAAAAAAGTTTTAAAAGTGGTTTGAAAGACTGAAATATGTTAAGATGTCAGTTCTTCCTAAGTTGCTTAATAAAACAACTTCAATCAATAACCAAGAAATTTAAACTCATTCTAAAATAATTATATGAATACCCTAAATTCATTGGAAAAAGAATAATAAAACATCGGAACTTAAAATAAAAGACTTCAAACTTTAAACAGTATAGTAAGTCATTATGATAACGGACAAATAGATAGGGAGTGCTTAATAGAAAGAACAGAATAGACATATTTTACATCCTCAGTCAAATGTTCTAAAGTGACCAATGTAGTAATTCAGTGAAGATAGCACAGTTTCTTATACCAATAATTCTGGTGCAACTGAATATATATTTTATATATATATATGTGTGTGTGTACACACATACACACACACACAGACACACACACACACACACACACACACACACACACACACATAGAACCTTGATTCCAACTTCACAACAAAATCAAATATTAATTACATTTCTAAAATAGAACTAAGTATTAAAAACAAAACAAAACTCCAATTTTAACATGTGTGAAATCAAAGGAAGAAGAGTATCTTTGCAACCCAGTAGGAAGTAATATTTTTTTAGAACACAAAAGCAATAACCATAAGAAAATAGCCTTGTTACATGTTATTAAATTTTGAAATTTACTGTTAAGTGGACTTAGAGGACAAAGACTGGGAGAAAGCATTCACAATCCCTTACTTCTGTAAGAGAATTTGTGTTAGGAACATACGACAATGCTTATAACTAACAAAATAAGAAAACAAGCAATGGGAAAAGGAGAGACCTACACTGGCACAAATGACACTGACTGTCTCAAAATCATTAGGCTTCAGGAATTGTACATTAAAACTAACATGACATCTTGTTACATACCTACTAGAATGGCCAAAATTAAAAAGCACAATACCAAATTTTGGCAAGGATGTGGAGCAACAGATTCTCCTAATTACCTATGACTGAACTCCGAAGAGCTTACTCAAGGTGAGGAAAGCATATGTCCACACAAAGACTTGTATAAGAATGTTTGTAGCGGCTTTATCCACAACTGCCCTGTGTGGAAACAACACAAATACTCATCAACAGTGGATAGACAAATCAATTTTGGAATGTTTACCCAATGAAATTCTACTCAGCAATAAAAATGGATTCACTCTATGTGCAACAACATAGATGACTCTATATCGTTATATTGAGCTATCGACTGCTACTAGTTACTAAAGAGTACTAATTACATAATTTCATTTATATGAAGATCCAGAGCATACAAAGAAAATGGGTACCTAGTTGGCTCAGTCAATAGAGCCTGCGGCTCTTGATCTCCGGGTTGTGAGTTTGAGCCCCATCTTGGGTGTAGAGATTACTTAAAAATAAAATCTTTTAAAAAATGGGTACTGAAAATATCCATTCACTGGTTGCCTGAGGATTGAAATGGGTCACAGACGGATTGGGAAGGAACAAAGAGGATTTTTTGAGGTGATAGAAAAATATTATATCTTTATAAAGGTATGGGATATATAGGTATATCCTTTTTCAAAACTGTACAGATAAGACTTGTATATTTAAACACATGCAAATTTTACTTTAAAAAATCAAATCCAAGCCTGGAGAGAATAGAATGTTTACAGTTGTTGACATTGTATGATGAGAGCATTATGCATTTGTGTTCATCTGTAGATGTTTGAAATGCTCCATAATTAAATGGTTTGATACATAAAACTAGTGAAAATAAGTGCCATCTTTTTATGAAGTATGGTATCATTTGCTTTAATAGAATATTCTGTTTTGGAGCTTATTTTATTTTATTTTATTTTTTTAAGTTTATTTATTTTGAGAGAGAGAGAGGGAGAGAGTGAGACGGAGGGAGGGACAGAGAGAAGGAGAGACAGAATCTCAAGCGGCCCTGTGTCATCAGTGCAGAGACCTATGTGGTCTCACAAATTGTGAGATCATTGAGATGGCCTTTGGGATGTATATTTTTCTCTACTTCAGATATGTACATAGCTATTGTTCTGCTTTATTTGACTGACTTTATGCCAGCAAAAGTCAATCAAAGAAAATAATACTTACCAAACACTGTACTTGATGCTTTATAAATATTCTCATTCAAATTTCAAAACAACTCTCTGAGGTAGATGCTGTTATAGCAGATTTAAAGTCAAATTTAGTATAAATCTGTATAAAGTATAAAACCAAGTATAAAGCTAAGGTTAGGAGAGTCTAAGGCATTTGTCTTAGATAACTCATAAACATAAGTTGTATGATTAGAAATTGAGTACGTGTCTCTCTCCCTGTTACTAAATTCACCTTGAGCAATAGTGTTTTTGCTAAGGTAAATATAGAAGTATTTATAGAGGTACATTTATAAGTTAAAAAGAAAATAAATCTTCTATTTAAAACTGTACAGCTATTTAAAGCCTATAGATCCATGAAAGTTACTTTATATAGTAAAGTATGGAAATTACTTTATATAGTAAAATATTCATTTTTTCTTCCTGTTTTATTTTCTGTAGTGTTTAACAGTCAGACAATAAAATAAAAAAAGATAATGTGTGTTCTTCAAGAATAAGAAGAAAGAGGTTGACAATTTAGACCATTAATCATCTGATCTAAACTTGGTGGGGGTGCAGGGTGTTCCCAGGGCCAGGAAGAGCTAAGACTGGAAGGAAAGAAAAGCCTGAGGATTTCAGTGGACCTTGGCAACTAGAGCAATGAAAATATGCTGACTTTTTGGGGGAGGGGAAGGGTTACACAAAGCAAAGGCAAGTGAATTTCAGGGAGCTATTTTTGGCTAGGAAAAGGTGTTAGAATTAAAACATGGCAAATAGGACCTGCCATTCTCTAAGACTGTATCTCAACTCTATTTGTTGTTGTGCTGATGATACCTGGTAATCATGCTGATGATCTGGTAATAAGTACATCCATTTGAAACTGGAAATTTCAGTGGCTTAAAGTTTAATTAAAGAGAATCATAAATGTGAAGGTCAGACTTTTGAGGCTACTTGGTGAAAGCTTCTTTTCTGTTAACATCCAGAGAGAAAGTCAGTCCTCTCCTTTGTATCTATGGTTTTGCAACCATTTCCATGGTTCTGGGTTCTGATCACTCACCCAGGCTAACATTTGCAGCGAAGTCCACCATACCATAGAGTGCCTGGGTGCTTGCTTTCTGTGGGGCAGCTGAAAATAAAGGGCCCTTTCATCTGTGATATATCTGTAAATGGTACTACCTGGCACAACTTCCCAAAACTCTCTTCAGTGTCTACTTGTGCTGAACTGCCCTGCCTATCTCAACTTTTTCATAGGAGACCTTCCACAAGTATAAAAATATAACCTGGGCTACCTTCCCAAGGACAATGTTCTGCCTCCTCTTGCAGTACCAGGCTGGCCTTCCTGCCCAAGATCCCCTACCAGTAAAATTATACATTATATGGTTATTTTTTATAATTAATGAACCAATATTAACTAAAGTTCATATTTTATTAAAGTTCATATGTTACTCAGATTCCCTTAGTTGTACCTGGATACCAAGTTACAGTTACTAGTGATACCTAATTAGTTCTGTTAGGTTCTCTTGACAGTGACAGTTACTACTCAGGCTTTTCTTAATTTTGATGACTTTACAGTTTTTAGAAGTACTAGTTAGGTTTTTGTAAAATATCCCCTAATTGAGATTAGTATGATTATCTGCTCCATGATTAGACTAAAGTTATATTATTGGAGAAGATCGATGAGGTATACTATTACTTATGTCAAAACATATCAAGGGTATATACTATCAACATAGTTTATCACTATTGATATTAAGCTTCATCACCTGGCTGAGGATGTGTTTGTCAGGATTCTCTCTCTCCCCCATTTCCAAGTTTACTCTTTGGCAGTAAGTTGCAATGTGTAGCCCACAAATTAAACAGTGAGTAGTTACGCTCCACCTCCTTTAGAATGGAGCATCCTCATAATATTGTTTGGGAATATTTTGCATGAGAATTAATCTAGTCCCTTAGTTGTTTATGTATTCAATCATTTATTTTTATCCGTACGGGCTCTAATATTTATTTTATACTTTAGACCGTAATCCAATACTACTTTATTTTTTCACACTGACCCGCTTTGGCTACTAGGAACTCTTTCAGTTGACTCCTGTGTCCCTTTGACTTAACCTCACAATTGTGTGGGTTTTTTTTTGGGGGGGGAGGGTCACCTCCTTACTTTTGGGACCATAAATTGCTACAGGTGTATCCTATATATCACCTGCCCCAATCTTAGATTGTGATATTTCTCCAAGGATTACTGATTCCTTTAATTGCGTAATGTTACTGGAAACAAAGTTTTGGTGCTGGGTGTGCTTTGCTACTGGACTGTCATTGGTTTAAGACCCTCTCAGCTGGCAGAGCAAGGAAATATATATGTGTATCCTAGCCTGTGTGTATGTACACACATATATAAATAGCCATCATCTATTTATCTATCATCTTTCTGTCATCTGTTGTCTATCTAATACTAAACATAGTAATGGCTAACTCTAATCTGTCACCATGAGAAGTATTCTAGTATCCCTTCATGTTTCTCTGTAAACTGCCATTCCAAAACTGAGAAACCTGGTCCCCACTATATGCCCTACAGTTACATAATTGTTCAATAACACTATGCATATGTAGCTGTATTAGAATTGTTAACCTATAACCCTATGGGGAAAAATTATCCACTAGAATACAATGCTGTATGTATAGGTCTTTTGCTTTTAGTCTCACAGACTCCACTCATTTCCCGAGTTAGGTTAAAACATTTTCCCCATCCATTTTAGTGAGGTTTTTCCCTACATTTTTAACACACAGTGTTTCTCATATTTTTGAATTTCATCATGGATTCCCCTGAACTCCTTGTTGATTTTTTAAAATTTGCATACATTAAGATCATCTTTTGTGTTCTAAAATTCTAAGAGTTTTGCCAAATGCATATCATAACCCACCTTTATAGTATCATGTAGAACCTAAAACCTTCCATGTGCTTCACATATTCAACATCTCCCCACTCTTGCTCCCCCTGGGATGCATGGATATGTTTGTGGTCTCGATAGCTTTGCTTTTTCGTAATATAATTTCACTAGAGTCACCCAATATAAAGCCCTTTCAGATTCACTTCATTTACTTCAGAATATGCATTTAAGATTCATTTGTGTTTTTTTCATTTTTTGGTATCTTATTAATGCTGAATATATCCATTGTAGGAGGTACTACAGTTTGGATATTCATTTACCTATTGAAAGGCATCTTGGTTACTTCTAATTCTTTATGAATAAAGTTGCTGTAAGTATCCATGTGCAGGTTTATGTGTGGACATAGTTTTCAAACCCATTGGGTAAATTCTTTGGAATGTAATTGTGAATCACATGGTAAGACTATATTCAGCTTTGTAAGAAACTTCCATATGTTTTTCTTTTTTAAATAATGTTTTAATGTTTACTTTTATTTTTGAGACAGAGTGCTAGTAGGGGAGGGACAGAGAGAGAGAGAAGGAGACATAGAATCTAAGCAGGTTCCAGGCTCCAAGCTGTCAGCACAGAGCCCAATGTGGACCTCAAACTCACGAATTGAGAGATCATGACCTGAGCTGAAGTTGAACACTTAACCGACTGAGCGATTCAGACATCCCTCCATATGTTTTTCTAAAGTGACTGTGTCAGTTTGCATTTCCACCAAAAATGAGTGAAAAGTTCTCTTGCTTTCTTTGCACCCTGACCTACCTTTGATATTGCTTTATTTTTAATTTTAGCCATTGTGTGAAGTGGAATCTTATTGCATTTTTTAATTTGTAATTCCTTAATGGAAAAATATGCTGAGCATCTTTTCATGTGTTTATTTTCAATCTGTATATTCTATTTGTGGGGTGTCTGGACAAAATTTTTACTCAAGCTTTAACTGGGTTATTAATTACTTTTTAAATTTACATATGTTTTAGTTCTAGGTTTTAATTTTTTTAATCAAATTGACGGAGCTCTCCTTTATTCCTTGTTTGCTTCATATTTTTATTATAAATATGTGCTGTTGCCATTTAAAAAAATTTTTTCCTTTAACCATTTATATGATCGATATGATTTTTCTTCTGTAGGCTGATGTTCTAGGCTACATTGTTTTCTGAATGTTAAATCAGTCTTATATACCAAAAATAGACACCATTTGGTCATGTTGTATAGTTATTTTGATAAATTATTAGCTTAAATTTACTAACATTTCATTGAGGATTTTTTCATCTGTTCATGAGATATAAGTTTGAGAAATGGTCTATATATATTTTTGGACATCTTTAACTGACTTTGGTGTTAGGATATGTCCAGCTTCCTAAAATGAGTCAATATTCTTTATGATTCTATAATCTGGAAGTGATTTTAGAGGATTGACATAATTTCTTTAGTGTTCAGAAGAATTCATCAGTGAAATGATCAGAACCTGATTTTGGGGGGAAGGTTATTAATTAATGATGAAATTTATTTAATAAACAGAGATATCTAGAAATTTAGAACTGTAAATTTTCTTCTGTGAGCTTTATATCATTTATATATATTCAGTTGACTATTGAGCAACATGAATTTGAACTGCGTGAGTCCATGTGGATTTTTTTGTAAACACACTACAATACTGTAAATATATTTTCTCTTCCTTATGATTTTATTAATAACACTCGCTTTTCTCTAGCTTACTTTATTGTAAGAATACAGTAGATAAAACATATATAAAATATGCTTTAATTGTTTGTATTATTGGCAAGTCTTCAAGTCAACAGTGGGCTGTTAGTAGTTAAGTTTTGGGGGAGTCAAAGTCATAAGTGGATTTTCAACTGCATTGGTGTGGGGGGGCACAGTGCTTGATCCCCAACAACATAGGGGTTAGGGGCACTGACCCTATATATAGTGTTTAAATATATTTTTAGTGTTGTTGCCACTAAACACTGCTTAGCTTTTAGTTGTAGTGCATGGAATTTATATCAAGAAAAGTTAGGGGATGATTTGAGACAATGAATATTATGACTATAAAAGACACAGTTAGGACATGAAGATAAAGAAACCATTACAATTTTAATAGAGAACATCACTACTTACAGATTAGCATATCTGAATCCTGGTAATCAGACCAACTGGAAATATGTATGAACTTTCCCTCAAAAGGTAGGACATTGAATTTAGTTTCTTTAGGAAATCATGTTGGTAATCCTGTGTGGCTTTGAAGATAGGGGGTCATGTATTGAATGGAGATTTAAAATCAACTTATAAAAATAAAAATGTATAAATGTAAAGAAATCAATTTTTATTTTATTTTGTTTGTTTTTTTTTTTGGATTTTGGTTTTTGTTTTAAGTAGGCTTCATGCTCAGCATGGAGCCCAGTGTGGGGCTTGAACTCACAACCCTGAGATCAAGACCTGAACTGAGATAAAAAATTGGACACTTAACTGACTGAACCACCCAGGCACCCCTGTATTTTATTCTTAAATATTATTAAATTTGATCTGTATTTAAAATGAGATGCAACATTCAAATAAAGAAAACACAGGGAAGAATGCTTTTGGGTTCACTTTTGACAAAAGAGGACATCAAAAACTCAGAATGTGCATCTTTCTATACCTAAGAGAAAAGACCATTTAACGTGCTCACAGGAAATAAATTCTTCAGATAATCATATTTAGATACCCCTGTGTCATCGTCCATTAACTCCTTTCAGAAACTGTTTACCGAAGTCCATGTTCCTTGCTGAAATATAATATTTCATACTTCCAAATCCTGAAGATACATGTTCTGGCTCAGTCACATTGCAAAGTTGTACAAAACTATGTGTTTACCATCACATAGTAAACATGCCATCAGGAAATTAGTTTCTAGGCTCCTGAGCAGTCATTTCTATGTTCTATTTCATTATTTTTATGCACACATCAGTTTCTGCTCACAACAAATTCAAGAAGAATAATAAAAAGATATTTGATCCTTAGGAGTCATAGAGGAGATATGTCCCCATAAGATTACACAAAATACTTGTAAATATATCCAGAAAATTCTTGTAAAGTAAGTGACTGAAAATTTAATCTCTACCTGAACTTGTCTAAGATTCATCTACTTTTGCAAAGCATCAAGTCCCAAAGGATGCATGTATGTTGCATTCCACAAATAAAGAGGGATTTGGAGAGGACAAAGTGGTCCTATGGATAACAGGTTGCCTAAATACACTTCACACACACACGCACCACACTCCCAAGGAAAAATTCTGATTAAATATGACTCAAAACCACTGTTAGAATTTTATACACTCAAGCTTCTCTTAAAAACAAGAGTTTCATCCTTTAACACAAGTATTGTTTTCAGGTACTTTCACTTCATGATTCTCCATAAAGGTAGGAGGTGGCATACTGAGGGCACATATTGCCTACAGGTTTTCATGAAGAATAAGGAAGAAGGTGCTGAAATGAAAGGTGAAAACCCGAGACACTTTTTTTTTAACTGCACGAAGTATCCCAGTATTGTCCTCAGAGAAATCAGATACAAAGTTTTTAACTGAGCAATCTATGAAGATCTTTCTTATTTTATATTCAAATTTAGTTATTGTTTTTTCTGAGAAAGCAAAGCAGTTGACAGAAACTGATTGTGCCCAGCTGGAATACTATCCTATTTTCAAATACAGAGAGATAGAGGTTCACTAAATCTCCCTAGTTAAAAGGGAAGGGGCTTTGAGTGCAATGTTTGCCCTACTGTAATGGAACCCTATGGTCAGAAGAATATGCATTCAACACCAATATGGAGAGAAGGTATTGAGATTAAAGAACAGACAGCATTCTCCAAAGTTTGTAACTTTAGGATCTTCAGGATCTTTTGATAAGAGGAGCATTTAAAAAATAATCAACCCAGAGTAGAGTAAAATTAACTTCCTTTAGTTATATCCACATCTTCAAGAGCTAAGGAAACAAGAGACTCTATTGGGAGGTGAGAGCATGGATCACATGCTCACGAATCTGCTTTGTCCTCACACCGTAGATAATAGGATTGAGGGCAGGTGGGAAGACAACATAGAGATTGGCAACAAGGATGTGAACATAATGGGGAATTTTCTTGCCAAACCGGTGGGTGAGGAAGGAGAAGAGACACGGTGTATAGAAAACACACATGACCCCAACATGTGACCCACATGTGCTCAAGGCTTTGTGACGAGCATCTCGAGATGGGAGGAGGAAAACTGCACGGAGGATGTAGGCATAAGAGATTCCAACAAGTACCACGTCCAAAATAAGAAAAGAAGCCACAAAAAGCCCGTAAATGGCATTAACTCGAATGCTGGCACAGGCCAACTTGGCAATGCCCATGTGCTCACAGTAGGAATGCGCAATAATTCGAGTCTCACAAAAGGGCAGACGATGGGTTAGGTAGAGAATGGGCAACATGAGCAGGACAGGACGCATTATAATGCCCACACCAATGCCTGCTAGCACCCGGGGTGTCAGGGTGGTTGTGTAGTGGAGTGGTACACAGATAGCCACATAGCGATCAAAAGCCATGGCCAACAGAACAGCAGACTCCATTCCTGTAAAGGTGTGTATCAGGAACATCTGAGCCACGCAGGCTCCAAAACCAATTTCATGTGCATCAAACCAGAAGATACCCAGCATTCGGGGCACTGACGATGTGGAGAGGGCCAGATCTATAGCTGATAAGATGGCTAGAAAGTAGAACATAGGATCCCGCAGAGTACGGTCAGACCAGATGATCAGCAAAATTGTAACATTGCCTAACAGAGCCATTAAGTAAATGGAGCAAAAAGGTAGGGAGATCCAGCCATGGAAACCCTCAAATCCTGGGATGCCTGTGAGAAAAAAGGTGTCTGGGTGGAAAGCGGAAGTGTTTGTGTGGAACATCTTGCCATTGATGAGAAGAGAAGTAGTTGACTACCTCTAGAAGGAAAAAACAAGAGCTATGAACACATTTCTCAAAAGTCTCCAGTAGGCTTAATTTTTATCTGTAGCTTTCTTGTTATGAAAGCAAATACTAAAACTTGAGTTCAAAGTAATATGTAGGCACAGACTGAGCACTCTACAAATGGAAGAAACATTAACTTTATGAGAAGTATACTTCTCATGTTTTGGACATGAATATCATATTCATTTGCTGAAAACCCATAATAAGACATGGAATTAATTTAAAAAAACATGAAAGGACTTATATTGAGATATCAATCCTCTTTGAGGGCAAAATACACTTTACCTAAACATATCAACACAAAAGCACGGAACAACAGATACAGACACCCGCAAACAGAACATGACAATACATATAAGAATATAAGATACCTAGACCTGTAGAATGATAGGAAATACAGTAAGACTTCTTAAATCAGTTTGTTCTGCATCAGTTGTGACATTGATATATATTTAGAAAATCAGACCCAAAATGAAGAACTGTGTTTCATTAATGTGTCCCTCCACATATGCTCCCACAGACATGCTGTACTGTATCTGAGATATAATAAGAGTTGCACAAAGATAGACAGACACTGTACTATACAAAGATAGGAAAACACTGCAGCTGGAAGTCACCTCCAGGACAGAAATGCATCTCTTTGCTACAATATTCTGATAGGAATTAAATTAATAAAGAATCCCAAGATTTCCATTGGTTGCCAAATTCTCAAGAATGTCCTAAGATATCCAACAATTCTACCTATCATTGCATAGGTGTGTGGGGGAGAGTTTGGGGGGAGGGAGACAGCGAAAAGATATATTGGAAGGAGAAGCATTGAGAAAAGGAAAGATTTGTTTCCAATGACAATAATGGTGGTCAACATCAGGCTTAAGAAATCCATGCTCCTGATTTACCACACTCTAGTTATGATTGCTCTCTCTCTCTTTCTCTCTCTCTCCATTCTTTCTTCCCTCCCTCCTTATTTTCCTTCCTTCTTCTTTCTTTTCTTCTTTCTTTCTTTCTTTCTTTCTTTCTTTCTTTCTTTCTTTCGTCTTTCTTTCTCTTCCTGTCTTTCTGTCTGCCTGTCTGTCTTCCTATAGAAAAAGAAAAGAAATATAAGAGAGCACTATAGAAAAAAAATAAGGAAGGGATAGGAAGAGAAGGGAGGAAAGGTAAAAAAAAAAAAAAAAGAAGAAAGGAAAGCAAAACAGAAGGAAACATAAAGGAAGAAAGGTAGGAAGGAAGTTGATCTCAGCTCCAGTTGACTCCTGAGCAGAGTGACAGAGAAAAGTCCAAATTTGGGGAAATATTTTATTAATGACATTAAAAAAAATAGAGACTCTCCAGTTATGTAAGTACTGAAAGACTATAAATGTTTATCTCCAGGCTATTTATTTATCTTCTTCCCTCTTTGTAATCAATTTTAAAAACCTGCACTTAACTCTGGGCCCCTGATGAGCATATTTTAAAATTATTATTATAGAAGACCATGCCCTAACACACATTAATCACTGAGAATTGAGGTTGTTTATACCACAACTATAAGTTCCCTCTGTAGATGGTTATTTTAAAAAATCTAAGTTGTCTTGGGGTGCCTGGATGGCTCAGTCAGTTAAGTGTCCAACTTTGGCTCAGGTCATGATCTCACAGTTCGTGAGTTCGAGCCCTGCTGTCAGGCTCTGCTGACAGCTCAGAGCCTAGAGTCCTAGGGTCTGGTTTGGATTCTGTGTCTCCCTCTCTCTCTGCCCCTCCCTCACTCATGCTCTCTCTCTCTCTTTCTCTTTCTCTCTCTCTCTCTAAAAAAAATAAATAAAACATTAAAAAATTTAAGAAAAAAATCTATGTTGTTTCAGCATAATCCAGTAATGACCTCTTTCAGTCAGGAAATCTTTCTACGGTAGTGAGATAGAATATAGTAGCTTAATAAATTTAGCTGTAACCTGTTCCTTAATTGTTAGACGAGAGTCTCTGATCACTATTCATCTCCATCACACTTTAATAGGAAACTCACCTGCAGCAGGACTAGGGCTAGAGAGCTCTGGTATATCCAGTAATGGGAATAAGGTTTTATACTACCTATATTTAGGGCCCTTGGGGGCCTGTCTGAACACAAAGCCAACTTAAATCCCCTGCATGAACCATAGCTAACACCACAGAATCTCCTGAGAAAGATTCCATTATCTGCACTTAGGATAAAGGGACTGATGGAGAAGCAAACATCTTCCCTACATCCCCTACACATCTTGTCAATAGAAAATCAGAGATGCGAAACTGATGCTACCAAATGTGTTCATATGAAATATGACATGAACAGAATCTCTTATTGGGTAAATTTTGCATCTTAATTTTATTAGATATCATAGCAATGCACGTTTAGAACATAATTTACCTATATATAACTATATATATATATATATCACCTTCACACATCTATACATATATATATATCCCCTTCCCACATCCATGTCTTACTACTCATCAATAATATATCGTAGCTATCGAATAAGACAAAATATCTTATTTTTATTCTATGTAGTGCTAGTCTTACTGGCTTTATTTATTTATTTATTTATTCATTAAAGATTATTTTGATTTTTTTTTAATTTTGATTTATTTTTGAGAGAGAGAGAGAGAGAGAAAGCATAAGCAGGGGAGGGGCAGAGAGAGGGAGATGCAGAATCTGAAGCCAGTTCCAGGCTCTGAGCCATCAGCACAGAGCTTGACGCCAGGCTTGAACTCACCAACTATGAGACCACGACCTGAACCAAAGTTGGTGCTCGGCCAACTGAGCCACCCAGGTGCCCCAAATAGAAGTTAATAAAAATTAATTTAACATAAAAATGAAAAAAAAAAAAAAACCATGAATTTATTTATTTATTTATTTACTTATTTATTTATTTATTTATTTTAAATGTTTACTTATTTATTTTGTGACAGAGAAAGAGAACAGAAGCACATGAGCGGGGCAGGGGCAGAAAGAGGGAGAGAGAGAGAATCCCAAGCGGTTTCTGCACTGCCTGCATAGAGCCTGACACAGGCTTGATCTCACAAACAGTGAGATCATGACCTGAGCCAAAACCAGAAGTCAGACACTTAACCAATTGAGCCACCCAGGCGCCCCACATGAAATGTATTTAGAGACATGAAATACATGGAAACCTAGGAAAAAGATGCATTACCCTAATATTACAAAATAAGGCCAAATGTATTTTTCAATGTAATGAATAAAAATAAAGTGAAATTACATTACTTAATCATAGAAAAATATAAAGGGCACCTGGTGGCTCAACCAGTGAGGCATCAACTCTTGATTTTGGTTCAGGTCATGATCTTGGGATCCCTGACTTCAAGCCCCATGTGGGGCTCTGTGCTGACAGCATGAAGCCTGCTTGGGATTCTCTCTCCCTCTCCTCTGCCCCTCTTCCCCCTCATGCTCATTCACACTCTCTCTAAAAAAATAATTGTTTTAATTAATTTTTAAAAAGAGTGAAAAATATAAGAACACCACTTACCAAAATTTCTATTAGGATGGTGACACAGTAGGAAAATCACTGACTGGGAGGTGATATTCCCAATACATATATTGGTTAAAACACTTATATTAATAACACATTAAAATAGTGAATTGAAATTATGATTAATCTATAAATAAATGACAAAACAATGTAAAATATAAGAGCAAATACTCTGGCACTTTAAAGGAAAATAATATCCAATGAGCATAAGAACATTTTTTCATCACTGTTACTCATCAGGAAAATAAAGCACCATGCTATACCTACAACCTTTCCAATATGGCTGAAAATTAAGACTGCTAATTCCAAGTATTCATAAAGATAGGACCATCTGCTGACCACTTTGGAAATTGGAAGTGTCTGCTAATTCTAAATATTCCCAGCAATTACTATTACATAAATGTCCAAAGGAAATGAGTGATTATGTTCACCAAAATACATACACAAAAATGTTCATAGGGATTTATTCAGAATAGAGAAAAAAATTAGTTAAAATTATTCAACAACAGTAGAATATATAAATTAATTGGATTTATTCATCAAAGAAAATACTATCAGAGCACCTGGGTGGCTCAGTCGGTTGAGAGTCTGACTTCAGCTTAGGTCACAATCTCATGGTCTGTGAGTTTGAGCCCCACGTCGGGCTCTATGCTGGCAGCTCAGAGCCTGGAGCCTGCTTTGGATTCCGTGTCTTCCTGTCTCTCTGCCCCTCCCCCACTCATGCTCTGTCTCTCTCTCTCTCTCTCTCTGTCAAAAATAAATACACATTAAAAAAAATTTGTTAAAAAGAAAATACTATCTATTAAGAAATAAAACAGCACAATAAAAACAATAAGAAGCAAACCAAAAGAAAATACAAATGAATTACTATTACACGCAAAATGGATTAATCTAACAGAAATCTTGTAAAGCAAAAAATAGACACATCAAATTGTGTTAAGATTTTGATGCTTGAATGTTTTTATGTGAAACTCTGGGGGCAAGAAAAAAGACAAAAAGAAAAAAGAAAAAGAAAACACCACTATACTATATCTGCATGAACTAGAAGATAAAAATAAGAAGAGATGAAGTGAGTGTTAAGCCAAGGAATGAGTGAAAATTGGAAATATGCAGATAATCATAATGGCTTAAGAGGTAACAGAACTATCAAGAAAAAATCACTGTTGCACATCTGCCAGATTGTAGTCTTATTAGGATGCACATGGTAAATGCATTGAAATAAGCAAAATCAAAAATGCAATGCTTTTAATGTTTGCTTTTTATTTTCCTAGAATGTACCAATTATTCTATGCCCAGAGAAATCACTTACCCTTCCATACAGCTTGACTGTGCTCTCTTTCCTGATTGATCATCACCCCCCTCATATCTCTCCCTGCCTCCCTTTCATTATATACACACAGCCCTCATTGTTTTCATTTGGAACATCATATAATGTATGCTGATATTTCTCATCTACTAGGGAGCAAATTCCTGAAATTATCATGTACATCCTTATGAATACCCCAGTAGTTGGCACAATATGCTGGGTAACGTTTCTTATTAAATTTTGTTGAAAGAATGACTGCTATTGACCTGAACAACATAACTCATTTCAAATAAAAAAATGTAGTATTATGGAAGATAAAAGCTAATAACATGAGATTATAGTATTTAATTTCAATTTTATATTACTCAATGAGGAAATATTTTTATATGATCATAATTTATGCATCTTGATTAAATGGGTATGGCCCTAGTTGTGCAAGAGAAAAAAAGAGTCTGTAATCAGTGTTTCTATTGAGGAAAGCACAGGGACATCTGGCTCTTAACTCAGGAAGTAAAAATCGTGAAATAGTGTGCTAAGGCCACATTAGAAAGGCTTTCAAGAGGAAGGAATTTTGAATCGAGTTTTTAAATCACTATTAATGTGAAATTGGCCATTTTAGAAGAAGTTGCATAACAGAATATTTTCCATTTTGTAAATTCCCCCAACATTGTGTGTATGTGTGTGTAAATCTGTCTTTATGTGTTCATATACATATATACATGTGTGTGTGCAAGCACATGTTTAGGAGTGTGTGTGTACGTGTGTGTGTGTTTAAGAAAAAATGGCACAATGAGTAAAAAAAGAAGTAAAAATATGTATATTCCATTTTGCATTAATAAATCAGTTGAGTTGGAAAGATGTGCTGTACGCACTCACTATTTTTAGAATTATATCATTTATTCACCTCTTTCTGATGTAGTATAATATCCTATTATCAGTCTGTTTTTGTACATTTTTTTAAATTTTGGCAATGGTAGCTTACACCAATGCACACGTTTAATGTCAACTTTCTTGTATTACATTGTGACTAATAGTAAGTACGTGCATTCTTTTACTCTTACTTAGATTGATTCATTCAGCATACGTTTATTGAGTAGCTGTGTGAGTCACACTATAAGTAACTAAGTGGATAAATAAAGTAATATCAAATTCCTTATCGCCCAGGAGGAGAGAGGATGAAATGTACACATTGCAAGTGATTACAATATTAAGTTGTGAGTAAGAGAATGGAGCAGAAGTGCACAGAAGGCAAAGAAAAGTGAGTATTGCTCTATCTTCAACAGTATGAGGATAGTTACCCTAAAATGTGCATACATATAGAAATTCACTCCTATGTGAACCAATGTTTTTCTTTATCTGAAACAAGATTTTATTTGAAGAGTGGACTTTGAAAATTAAAATGCAAATACCAGAAAATTGGTGTGCCATTAGTATTTAGCGAATGAAGGAGACAGGCAATAGGTCTTAGAAAGTAGGTATATTTGGAGTGTAAAGGGATTTATGAAGGAATAGGCATATCTCTGTAAAGCAAAAACCAAGGATGTTAATTGTGATATGAAACCTGAAATTAGGAGGATGTTTGGCATGGGGAATGTAACAAAGGTCCTAACATCACATGCTGGTCACTAGGAATAGTAAATAAGATGGTGCCACTGGAGACAGAAAACAAAATACCTGAGAGATATTTATGAAACAAAATCAGCTAGTCTGGAAGACTGGAAGTGGCTGATGATAGAGGTACTTCAGAGATAGAGTGATCACATACAAGAGATCAGGCTACAGAAAGTTAGAAAAAGGAACATATGAGTGAGATCAAGAGAATATGAGCCAAAATAACAAAAGATTGTGGAGATAATGGAGATAACTTGCCTCACATTACACAATGAGGAAGAGAAGGATAAATGATGAAAATAATTATTTCAAAATTAAAAATTTCTGTTTTAAGACTAAGAGGTAATACCAAATATATACATGAAAAATATAAATGTCATTTTTGATGGAGTTAGGTAAAATGAGCATTTTTTTTCTTTTTTTTTTTTATTTATATATGAAATTTATTGTCAAATTGGTTTCCATACAACACCCAGTGCTCATCCCAAA
>NW_024412411.1:404597-446436 GCF_014898765.1 Herpailurus yagouaroundi
GTGGGGTGGCCTGTCTGGGCTACTTGCACACTGCCAGGCTTGTGATGCTGGGGATCTGGCGTCTTAGCTGGGGTGGGAGGCAAGGTGCACAGGGGCAGGAGGGGCAGGCTTAGCTTGCTTCTCCTTAGGTGATCCACTTCAGCAGGGGCCCTGTGGCAGCAGGAGGGAGTCAGATCCGCTGCTGGAGGTTTGGCTCCGCAGAAGCGCAGAGTTGGGTGTTTGCGCGGAGCGAGCAAGTTCCCTGGCAGGAACTGGTTCTCTTTGGGATTTTGGCTGGGGGATGGGCGGGGGAGATGGCGCTGGCGAGCGCCTTTGTTCCCCACCAAACTGAGCTCTGTCATCCGGGGGCTCAGCAGCTCTCCTTCCCTTTGTCCTCCAGCCTTGCTGCTTTCTGAGCAGAGCTGTTAACTTATGACCTCCCAGACGCTAAGTCGCGCTTGCTGTAGGAACACAGTCCATCAGGCCCCTCTGCTTTTTGCAAGCCAGACTCGGGGGCTCTGCTTGGCCGGCGAGCTGCCCCTCCACCCCAGCTCCCTCCCGCCAGTCCGTGGAGCGCGCACCGCCTCACCGCCCTTTGTACCCTCTTCCGTGGGCCTCTCGTCTGTGCTTGGCTCCGGCGACTCTGTTCTGCTAATCCTCTGGCGGTTTTCTGGGTTATTTAGGCAGGTGTAGGTGGAATCTAAGTGATCAGCAGGATGCGCGGTGAGCCCAGCGTCCTCCTACGCCGCCATCTTCCCTCTCTCCCCAAAATTTTTAAATATATATTATAATAACTGAGTAAAAGGAAACAACCAACTAAAAAATGGAGAATCATGTAAATTATTGTAGTCATGTGATTATTATAGTCGAACTTTATAATTGTTGAATACAAATCAAATAAAAAAGTGAGAATCCTTAGAAATAACTACAGAAAATTTCCAAACAATACTGAATAATTCACTAAAGATATAGTATAAAAGAGCAAAACAATGAGAGGTTGTTGAATAATATTTACATAATTGGAGCATAAATTAAGAATAAATAGTATTTATAGAATTTTTTAAAAAAGAAACTGGAAAATAGGATGAAGGATCTATATTAAGAATATTATGAATGAGAACTTTCTAATTACAAAAATAATTATAAGTATTTACATCAATAGTTTATTTGATGTATAGTAATAGTATAATAGTATAATAGTAATAGTATGTAATAGTTACCAGCCTATTATATATAATATAATATGTAATTACAACCTATAATATAAAATTATGTCACACAAATAAATTAAAGTTTCAATTGATCAAAGATAAAGAGAAAATAAAAGGACAAATAAACAAGAAAATTCAGATACCAAAAAAGGAAAGACAACCTGACTGGATATAAAGTTCTTAAAGACAACAAAAATAGCAGGAATTAAATACTGTTTTTACTATTCTGGAGAAAAATAATTGTCAATTTCAAAACTGATTCTCAGCTAAATTATCACTTATGAAAGAGAAGAGAATACATAGTCAGAAATAAAAATAAGAAGAACAATTTTACCTCCCACATATTGAGACTGAAGGGATTCACTTAATTTTAACCATTTACTTCATATAAAATACAGTATACATACATAACACTTCTGTGTTGTCTGTCAGTGGGGAAAACGATGGACTAATAATTAAATGATTGTAGAACAATTAGCTTCTCATTTAGAGAGAGAGATACACATACACATACTCACACAGATACACACAGAGACAAACCTGAGAGAGAATTAGATCCATATTTCATCGAACAATTCTGCTTTATTGATAAATTAATGTCATGTGTTAATACCCATATCTTACCTTGGGCTCCTTTGTCTTGGACAAGGGTTTAGGAGCCTTTAGTTAATCTGGACGTTGATCCCAGGAAGCACAGTAATGAAGTGGACTACTACTATAGGAAAGACAAAAACTCCTATAAAATTGCTGTGCTGGTTACCATTGTGGACAACAATATATTGTAGTAGAGTCTCTGAAGGACTAAACACACCTTAGAATTGCCCCCTAAAGGATGAGAAACTTACATTGCTTAAAAAATTGAAAATAGCCTATAAATGAAATATGAGGATAATGGTAAATAAACTTGCTGTATATATATGATGCAGTGATAAACACCAGGAAAATATAAATATGACTATCTCAAACCAAAAATATTGTGTGGAAAATGATGCTTCAGAAATGTACATTCATTATGATTTCCTTTATACAATTTTCTCAAAAAAAAAAAAAAACCCACCAAGCTATATGTTTGTGAATGCATCTCTCACTTTTTCAAAAAAATGAAGGCTGCATGTCAATCACTTACATCAAGTTTAGGATAGTGGTTACACCTAGAAAAGAAGAGAGGGTGATGGGTACAGAAATGATCTTAGTTTGCATGTAATTTTTAAGTTTTATGTTGGCTGGAAGATGTACAGGTTTTTATATATTATTCTATGTTTTCTCTGATTTTAAAATATTTGGCAGTGATATAATAAAATATCAATGATATCAGAAGGTTGTATATGATTAAATGTAGTATAAAAGTAAGATGTACTGACTGTTCTGATTACATTAAATGAGTAAAACATCATATGTGTAACATAGAGGTAAAGCAAATAATTATTGGGTGAATCTCTGAAACACCATTTTAGATATCAATACATTTGTCTATGTGAGAAGGGTAAAAGATGGTGCATTCATGATATTCTGAATATAAAGCAGAGACAAAACCACACGGGTGTGATTTTAAAATTATAATGATACCAACTTCTGTTTAGTGACTTTATATTGTATTTATGCATGTTTTTACATGCATTTGTTACATGGAGGTATAATACCCATAGTAACTGTAAGAGGTAGAAAGTAGTAACATTCCCTTTACTGAATTGCTTAGGTAGGTTAAGCACACTTAGATCAGTTAAGTAGCCTCCCCAAGACATAGAGTGAGGAATTCGTAGAGTTGGTATGGAATACAAACACTCTGACTCCACTATACTTAAATTTAACCACTTTACTGTAATATCTTTGATACAGGCATTCCAGAAAAAAGTATGAAGTTTCTTCAAAAAAATATGGGGCACATGGGTAACTCAGACGGTTGAGCTTCCAACTCCAGCTCAAGTCATGATCTCACAGCTCATGAGTTCAAACCCTGAGTAGGGCACTGTGCTGACAGCTGAGAGCCTGAAGCCTGCTTTAGATTCTGTGTCTCCCTCTCTCTCTACCCCTCCCCAACTCGGGCTCTGTCCCACTGTCTCTCAACAATAAATAAACATGAAAAAAATTAAAAATAAATAAAAATATAGAACTACTCTGATCCTGCAACTCCACTTCTTGGTAAATATCTGAAGGAAATGAAATCAGTAACTTGAAGAAATAAGTACACCCCTGTGTTCACTGGGACACTAGTCATGGTAGCCCAGATAAGGAAACAACCTAAATATATGTCGACAAATGAGTGGATAAAAAAAATGTGGTATATATAAACAATGGAATATTATTTAGTCTTGAAAAGAAGGAAATCTTTTCTAGAGGACATTATGCTAAGTGAAATAAGTCAGACACAGAAAAGACAAATACTATAAGATCTCATTTTTATATGGAATCTAAAAAAAGTCAAACTCATAGAACCAGAGAGTATATCAGTGGCTAGAGAGTGGGGGGGAAGAGGGAGATAATGATAAAGGGTAAAATCTTTCAATTAGAAGATGACTAGGCGGTGGGATCTAATGTACAGCATGATGATTACAGTTAATAACATGGTATTGTATTCTTAAAATGTGTTAGAGTAAATATTAAGTATTCTCACTACAAAAAAAAAGGTTAGTATGTGAGGTGATGGATGTATGAATTAACTTGATTGTGTAATCATTTCATAACAAATATATATTTATATATTAAATCATAACATGTACACCTTTAAAAATCACATTATGCAAGCTAAATATAGACAGTTTTGGTCAAATTTCCATAAGACTGGGGAGATTCCCAGTTAACTTATAATCCTATATCCTCTAAACAACCTTAAAATGAAATGAGACAAAGTTATTTTAGGCAAAGAAAAGAAAACTCCTCACCAGAAAAATTGTATCAAGGAAATATTTAAGTTTATTATTCTTCAGACATGAATAAAATCATTACAGATGAAATTCAAAGAAGCAAGAAGGAATGAATAACAATAGAAGTGGTAAATATTTGGAAATATTTACATGAATATTGACTTTCCAAAACAATAACCCTATGTTTGTAAATTTCAAAATGTATAAGAAGTTAAACCAGCAATAATATATAACTCAGAAAGTAGAAAAAGAGACTAATTTTTATTAAGACCCTTTATGAATAGAAAGCAGTAAGACTGCTGGTTTAGATTAAAATTTGATAAGTTGCGTGGGCATGTGTAGGACAATGGCAAAAATAACTATGAAATTATGTATAAAATCAAAGCAAAGCAAATGAGACTTATGGTAATGATTAAAAAATTCTAAAGAAGAAAATCCTTGTGAAATATTTATATCTCAGGTTGAGGTAAAAGACAATAAGTAAATCTGAGATTTAATTACTAGAAAAATAATAATTATGTTAAATGTGCATGAAATTAGTAGTGTATTTGAAATATGAAAGATGTCAGACTGAGTTAAATATAAATACTTTGATAATTCTAAGTGGAGACAACATTAAATATCATGATCTTAAAAGGCTGAAAGAAAAAGGAAGGACGTTTGTGAGTTGAGTTTGCTTATAAGTTTAAACTCTGTAAATTTCATAAAGTCAGGTAAAGTGGAATAGTTACCATTAGATCCCCAGCATCCTGCACTTATGAAAATATACACTCAGGAAACCATTATATTTGGAGAAGAAAGAAGCTCCATGAAACATCAACTAATCTAGTGGCAATGGATGCATTCAAAACTTGTGATATATGAATATCAATCAGATATTGAAATGAATAGAGAAAATGACATGACCTGCTAAATGAAATTTTAAGGGACGAAGAGTTTGCAGCAATGGATATTGAGAAGTGGTCTGAAAAGCAGGTGGAAATGAAATGCATTTAAATACTTACTGAACAGAGCCAATATAGATATATATTTTAACATAATTTTTGTGAGAAGGAATTTCTCTAATTCAAGTTTCATGAAATTTCATATTGAACCACACATGCATTAGGTGTCATTATTTTTCCTTTCCTTGTTTCTTTAATATTATTTTCTTCACACGGTCATAAATCTGTTTGGTTCTGACTCCGTAGATGACAGGGTTGAGCATTGGTGGCACCACGACATAAAGATTGGCCAGGAGTATGTGGATATAGCGGGGGACGTTATGGCCAAAGCGATGTGTCATAAAGGAAAAGAGGGCTGGTGTATAGAAGGCAAGAATTACACAAACATGAGAACCACATGTGCTGAGGGACTTGAGTCGGGCTTCACGGGAAGGAAGACGGAAAACGGCACGGAGTATCTGAACATAAGAAAGGGCAATGGCTATGATGTCAAATACTAGATTACAAATTGCACATAAGCCATAAATAATATTGATCTTGATGCTGGCACAAGACAGACGAGCCAGACCCATGTGTTCACAGTAGGTATGGGGAATGACATGATTCCCACAGAAGGGCAGTCGCAAAATAAGAAACACAAATGGAATCACAAAAATAAATGCCCTCACTAACACACCAACACCAATCACAGAGACAATCTTGTTGGTGAGGACGGTGCTGTATCGAAGCGGATCGCAGATGGCCACATAGCGATCATAAGCCATTGCCAACAAGACTGCTGACTCCATAAGTGTGAAGCTGTGAATGAAAAACATCTGCATGAGGCAGGCTTCAAAGATGATCTCTCTGAGGTTGAACCAGAAGATCCCGAGCATCTTGGGGATGGTAGCTGTGGACAGACCCAAATCAATAGCAGCCAACATGGCCAGGAAGTAAAACATAGGCTGGTGTAGGCTGCTCTCAACCCAGATCACAAACAGGATAGTGAAGTTCCCCATGAGGGCAATCATGTACACAGCACAAAAAGGAAAGCCAATCCAGACATGCAATGTTTCCATCCCTGGAATCCCCAGCAACAAGAAGGAGACGAGGTGGAACTGGGTGTCATTGAGAAGGAACATTCTTTTTGGTAATGCCTAAGCCTTCAGAAATGTATGCTGACCCAGATAGTTCTCTGTATCACTAGAGACCTAAAGATAATGTAAGAACACTTAATTAGCTACTTTTTCTCATGATCACCATCATTGCCAACAGAATCCCCCTTCAATTTTGACCAGTTTAGGATTTTGCTAGCTTCTAAATATAGTGATGGAAATTAATTCCA
The DNA here is from genome assembly GCF_014898765.1 of Herpailurus yagouaroundi. Lineage (NCBI taxonomy): Eukaryota > Metazoa > Chordata > Mammalia > Carnivora > Felidae > Herpailurus > Herpailurus yagouaroundi. The sequence goes on from NW_024412411.1 coordinate 410,917, forward strand.
GTTGATTGACAACACTCCGGGATTAACACACAGGATGAACAATAACTACACAAAAAACACACAGGTGCATCGATTTTATGCCAAAATATTAAAAATTACCTCAAATGGTTAAATTGGTTCATCTGTTAGTATTTAGTAATAATTTTTACAAAATATGATTGGGAATAATAGTAAAAACAGTAATATCAGATACTAATTAGTGAGGTGCTGTCCATTATTTACAAGGCTTTATGTCAGAATCTGTGCAAAAATCATCTCCAATATTTAAATAAAAATGTCTTTCAAGAAGAACATTAATTTTACTTATTTTACATAAAACTTATCTAATGATCAAAGAGTTTAAGTGGCTTGCTGGAAGTTTAAAATGTTTTCAGTGGAAGGTCTGGAAAATTAAGTTAGGGAGGAAAATAGCGAATGGAAATAAAGGAAAAGATGTGCTTCACCTATTTTTATATACACTACAACCACACATGGGCACACAATACTCCACACACATACAAACACATACAAATTATAAATCTTTTCTAAAACTCACGACATCTGTCTGTCTAAAATTTGTTATTTTTTGTTTTTAGCTAAGGCAATTGTGACTTTAGGAGTCGAAGACACATGTCAAAATGTCAATAAAAAAACTAGTGAGAGGGAAAAAAAACAGGAATATTGGATAATTAGGTGCTTGATAATTCAATCATTTTTTAAGTTCCCTAAATGTATTACACATCTTCATGTAGCTTGTTTATAGCATTTGACAGGGCAGTATTTCCAAAATGTTTATTCATTCATATGGGTAATTATTTTATAATAAAAAGTCTCTTTTCTGATTATTTGGAGATTCCATGGCAGCAATACTAATTGTGACCTCATCCTCAGCAAGAAAGCAGGACATGATGAAAACTCTGACATAAGGAGGAGGAAAAAACCAGAAAAAGTGTGATAAAGTATGGGATGAGCAGTTGAATATGGATGGTAAATGTGAAGAGCAAAGCCAGGAAACTGGCAGTTTCAACAGGAATAGAGGCTATTTCTGTAAAGTTACGTCGTAACAGTGAAATTGTGAATACTTTTAAAAGGTATGGCAATGGACAAAGGGAGTAAAAGTAGAATTCAGTCAGAGGCAAGTGTTTCTGTGAAGCCCAAGGGTGGAAATTAGCAAAAAAAAAAAAAAAAAAAAAAAAACAGGCAGTTTTTCTTTTTTCCAGTATACACATATAGAACAGTTTCTCAGTTAATGGGGAATTTACTTGGGACATTAGTTGTAGATATGATTGCGAAGGGTAAAAATAAGCTACCTCTGGTTTTTCTAAGAGAATAGTACTATATTTTGTGACTGCAAATAAGATAAGGGAAATTATGTCTCCCTGGTCATACAATTATATTCCACAATGATGCAGTATGAGATAATATGAGATAAGAAGTCAGAAAATGGTGTGAATAAACCAACTAGAAGACAAATATAGAAAAAGAACACAAAAACATGGAGTGGAAATAAGGAATACGGAGACAGGAATAAGGTCTGATTTCTCACAATTAAATCTTTATGCTCCTGTGGACATTAAATAGTTTTTCTTAGGTGACTATTAAAGAAAAAATTTTAGAAAACCCCAGGGGCAACGTGAATATATAAACATGGGAAAGAATAGCAAAGATAGTCATACTTGTTGACGAGGTCTTTAGTATTTACAAAAGTTTAAGTGGGGCAAAGTTACAGTGAGATGGATGTGTTAAAGGAAGGGTTACTAGTAACTTTGATTCTTATCTTCCAAGCCAAGAATACCTACAATCATGTGCTTAAGCCATCTTGAATTTTTACCCCTTCCCAGAGATATGTTATGCATCTGATGTTACTATAGGAATACCCTGATATCTTCTTGACTCCCTTGTGTTTGAATTGATAAAAACATCAGTGTTGTATCTAAGCTTCTCATGGACAAAAGTGCATTAACAATAATGGAAAGTTCCATCACAAATTTTTGAAAAGCATCCTTCAAGACATATTTAAGATCCATATACAAGGTGCTGATGACTTACTTGATCCTTTCTGTGCTCCTATAGGATCTAATACAGATTTGTATTACAGCATTATTACAAGCGTCACTCATGCTTACATTTCTGTATCTAATTTAAAATGTAAACTACTTACCAAACGTGCAGAGTCTACTGTATCAAGGAAGTTAATATTTAAGTGATTAATAATTAATAAATTGTTAATGGTAATAAATATTAGGGGTTAATAATAAATAATTCCTGGGTCAGACTAATTTGCTCTCTAATCTTCTTGTTAATAGTTTCATGTTAATGTATACATTACTCATTTGTTAAATAAATACTACAGAATGTGTTTTATGTGTCAGAAACTGTTCTGAGACATTTTAAAATTGAGATCTGTGCAATCATGCATAATAAAAAATGTTATATATAATCTGATGCAATGTTTATAAACAAAGATATGCAAGAGAAATAAATTTCTATAAATAAATGCATGGAACTATCCTATCAATAGTGAAAGAAACTCTATACCAACATTTTGATCTAATCATACAGTCTATTCTTAAAGTTAATACAGAGTAGAATTTCTCAAAATTATTATTCTGATTCATATGTACATACCACTTCTCAGTATCAAGGTCAAATGCTTCCCTATAAATGCCAACACTGCCTCACATCCTGACATCTGTAACTAAAATATAAAACATTGTAACTGCATTATTGTAATCTGCAGAAAGATAAATGCTATAATACTAAACATTTCTGATGTTTCTCCATTTCTCTGGGTTGCATCTTCTCATTTTCCTTTAAAGACATTTTTCTGACCATCCATTAACTATTGGTGATCCTTAACCATCAGCTGTAGTTACTGCTCTTTCTCATCCACTTTAATCTGTGTAAACAATCCCATTCACATCCATTGCTTTGATAGCTATCTTTTTTTTTTTTTTAATTTTTTTTTCAACGTTTATTTATTTTTGGGACAGGGAGAGACAGAGCATGAACGGGGGAGGGTCAGAGAGAGAGGGAGACAGAGAATCGGAAACAGGCTCCAGGCTCTGAGCCATCAGCCCAGAGCCTGACGCAGGGCTCGAACTCAGACCGCGAGATCGTGACCTGGCTGAAGTCGGACGCTTAACCGACTGCGCCACCCAGGCGCCCCATGATAGCTATCTTTACAATGAAAAATCCTAAGTAAAAGTTGCTAACGCTCAGAATTTATCAAATTCAGGTTCTCAAAACCAAATTCTTCTTGGCAATTACTTTCACTCTTCTTTTGCCAAAATATTACAAATAAAATATTCCTAAAATTGAATCCCCAAACCTGTCTCTACCAGACTCCCACTTTAACTCAATCTTACTTTCACTCTTGTCTAATATCAGTAAATGTCATTACCATTTAACTATTTGACCAATTTAGAAATATGAGCATCATCCTCTTCCCTTCTCCACCTCTTTAAAAAAAAAACTCTATTGATTCTATTTCTAAAAATATCCTGAAAATCAGTACAGTTGTCATCATCCTCACTGGAACAGTTCCAGCCATCATTTCTTGGGTTGATTATGGCACAGTGCTTTCTAGTGCTGAAGAGCATGAGCTCTGTAGTGAGACTAATTGTGTTGAAACCAGCTTCATGACTTATTCACTCGAGTTGAAGAAAAGTAAATAAAGTATTACTTATTAGCTGTGTGAGCCTTGCACAAGAGCTATAACATTGCTATACCTCAGTTTCTTCATCTAGGAAATAGAAATAAGTGTAAATAAACCTTTCAAAATTAAACCCTTAATTTTAGAATAGATTATTCTTTTAAAACACTCCGAACCATGTTCCAAAGATACTAGTTATCCATCATTTCATGGATATCAGGCAGAGTGATTTTTTCTAAAATGCACATTGAGTGTATTCAGGCTGAAATCCAAATGCTTTTACTAAAATTATATGGCCCTTTCTGACCATGATCCTATTCATTCTCTAAGCTTCAAGCCTTATTCTTCTTCTTTGAAAATTATCTCCTGTCTCTTCTTTTCCTATCCCTCTCTTTCCCTTCAGCCATCACTGTGACATAAGGAGGCTCTGTGAGCTGGGAGATGGGGAAGACTCACCGGAATGAGCACCAGGATAGAATCCTGTCTCTGTTTTATCGCAACCTGCTCAGTCTTTATGAGGGTGCTGCTCTTTGCCTGTGAGGAGCCTTCAATAGAAAATCCCCAGGGCATCTGGGTGGCTCAGACAGTTAAGCCTCTGACTTCGGCTCAGGTCATGATCTCATGGTTTGTGGGTTCAAGCCCAGCGTCTGACCCTGTGCTGACAGCTTGGAGCCTGGAGCCTGCTTCAGATTCTGTGTGTATCTCTCTCTCTGCTCCTCCTCCACTCATGCTCTGTCTCTCTCTCTCTCTCCAAAATAAATAAACATCAAAAAAAAAAAAAAAGAAAGAAAAGAAAATCCCCTAGTACCAGTTTTATAAAAAACACAAAGTCTCTGAGGAGTCTATTTTCTAATCTAGTCCTGAGTCATGAATGGAAAGACATGACTTCTAAGGAAATGAAGGCAGGAAAAACTAAGGTTTCTTGGTTACTTTGTGAGTCTCCATTAACCTTTTGGTAACTTGCTCTGTGTTAAAGCACACGATGTTTGATACAGATCATTCTCTCACTATCCCAGATCATCACTATGGGGGACAGTATAATTTTGTGTTCAAGAACAGGGCTCTCAAGTCAGAACACTGCTGTTCTACTGGTAGCTCTTTACACTTAATTAGATAAGTGGCATTGGTCAGACAATTTCACCTCATAATTTTGTTTTCCATTTATTTTTCAGTTGTTCCCTCTGTTTTACCGCACCAACCTATTTCTCAGTTCATAAGTGTAATCAGTTACTCTTTCAATTCTTTTTATTGACCTTCACCATTGTGATTAAATTTTGAGTTACACACAAAAGGCAAAATTAACATAAAATTTTGTAATGAAATTCTGTAAACACTGTAAATCAATAATTCAAATTTTTTGAAACATTTATTCATTTTTGAGGGACAGAGTGCAAGCAGGGGAGGGGCAGAGAGAGAGGGAGCCACAGAATCGGAAGCAGGCACCAGGCTCTGAGCTGTCAGCACAGAGCCGGACGCAGGGCTCGAACTCAAGCTGAAGTCGGATGCTTAACTGACTGAGCCACCCAGGCACCCCTGTAAATCAATAACTTTAAGCAGATGCTAATACTGTGTCTTGAATGTTTCAAGTCGATCTACTTATTCTATGAAAAATAAAAACTTTATCGGTGCAGGTATGGTCCCACACAGTCCTTTTGCTTTGTTTCTTCCTCAGTAACTAACCAATAATATCACAAAAGTTAGACCTGTTGTGGCTTAGTTAATGCTTTTAGGGTCTTCATGGGTATGTAACCACTGCAGTACTCAGGACTCTGCCTTCAAAAGGGGGCCCTTTACTTGGGGTTTAATCTCTGTGGTATTTGGGATGTTACCCTGTATCAAATTTTTAAATAATTTTATCTTTGCATTTATTTTCTGTAATGGAAATCTGATATGAAAATGGGGCAGGTGCTGGGGCTGGGGAATGTAAGAGTCAGGAAGCCTGTATGAGTCAGGCTGACTCATACATTCTCATGGGCTATACCCCGCCCCCCCCATATTCCCAGGATATTCCCTGCTTAGAGACTGAGGCTGCCTTTGGCATGCTCCTGACCTCGATTCCTATCCACACCTGTAACCAGTGCTCCATTCACAGGACAGCGACCCTGTGCTCCTATGCATGTTTGCACTTACCCCATACGTTCTTCCTATACCCCAAAGAAAGCAATGTAAAAGAGAACATGGAAAACACCATGACTGTTTAAAAGAGAGACCATGGTGGGGGTGGGGGGGAGCTCTTTTTCTCCCTGAATATTGAATAAACGGCCAACCAACTTCACTTTGCACCAGGCTTCTAAGGTCATGCAACCTGCCCTGGTTAAGACACTGGCTCAGACACAACACCTGAAAATTCAGGGCAATATTATGGACTGAATGTTTGTGCCCTCCTCCTCCACTCACCAAATTCATAAATGAACTTCCAACCTCCAATGTCATAGTATTTGAAGATGGGTCTTTGGAGGTAATTAGCGTTATATTAGGTCCTGAGGGTGGGGCCCTTAGGATGGGATTAATGGCTTTATACAAAGAAAGAAAGGCCATGTGAGGAAATAGCAAGAAGGCAGACATCTACAAGCCATGAAGGGAGCTCTCACCAGGAACAAAATCAGCTGGCATTTTGATCTTGCACTTCCCAGGTTTTGAAATGTCACTGAGGAAACTAAAGAGATGTATGATCAGAATCTAACCCCTTCTTTCTGAAACTTCTACCATTTCCACTGGAACATTTTAACTCTGTGTTCAGAAACCTGTCTTACCTCTGCACCATGAGGACCTCCACCACACACTGGGAATTAGAGTGGTGAATGCACTTCATCAATTCCTCCAAGTTTTACCGGAACAGGTGTTACCTTTTCACTCTTCATTTGAATTTCCCTAAAAAGATAGGCCTAGAAGAAAACTGAGGGGGGCAGCTCTCTAAAGGAAAAGCTTTCATGGGCACAAAAAGAAGTGAATGGGGAGAGTTGTGAGAATTTCTGAGGCCAGAGTGCTACCTTAGGCAGTTGTTAGAACCCAGTAATTGGAGAGGAGAAGGAAGCTAATCAGCTGTATTTTGGTACTTTGACACAGAGGGACAGTACTGTCACTTCATGGCAGCTCTCCAATTGCATTGGCAGATTGAATCATTCCTGCCAAGGGAACCTGAGCACCAAAGTGTTAGGTGAAGAGCAGAAAACGTCCATATCAGACACTCAGCCCAGGACCCTACAACAAAGTGGAACAGAAGTGGAAATTCCTATGGGGAGAGTTGAAATCCTAGAACTTGGATCTAGGACTGTATGCTGTTTCTGGTGATAACGCTTGAAAACAAGTGAGTGACAATATCATCCTTCAAGGATTATGGATCCACTGGAATTCTCTAACAATATGTGAAAACAGACCATGAAAAAACAATCAGGTGTATAATCTGTCTTTCCTCACCTCACCTCATCTCTCTAGTCTGGCATCCTCGCCAACACCTCTCTGGTCAAGTACATGATCTCTGGTCACCAAACCCAGACAAACCCTGCCCTCATAACACAACTTCCAGCAGTATGTGAAATTGACCATTCTCTCATTTGAAAATGCTTGTCTTCATATACATTTTTTAAAAAACTACTCTTACATGCTTTGTTTCCTCCCACCTCACTACATGATCTCATTTCTTAATATTGGTTGGGTCCTTCTCTACTGCCTGATTTCTAAATATTGTCATGAGTACCCTAGGTCTTACTTCTGCTTTTATTTCTCTTATATACTATACTCTTTTTAAAGATATTTTATTCAGTAATTGGCTTTAAAAACTGTATGAACACTAGAAACTCTACTGTACCTCTCGATCCCTTATCTCTCTACTGATATCCACAGTGATATGTGAAACAGTGTACTAGATATCTCTGCCTATATGTCTAAAAGGTGCAGCAAAGATCACATGGACAAGGAAGGATTCTCCATAGCTGCCTTAATATTTTCATTTTGGAAAATGTAACTTTTGCTGTACAGTTGGTAAAATGTTAAAACTAAGCATTTTCCTCAATTATTCAAACCTTCCCACCCCATCCAATTCATCAACATGCCCTTTTGTTACAAAAGTTGTCAAAAGACATGTCCTTTTTGTCCAAAGTATTTTAATTTATTCACTTCATCACTGTCATGATCTCTCTTCCACACTATTTTTCTTAGCCTTTTGACTTGAGACTTTTAGTGTCCATTGTCACCTGCTAAAAAATGGGAATCTTCTAGAGTGACCTAGCATTATATAGCACTATCCAAGACTTCAAATTATTGATACTTTATTTTTACACAATATATCTGGCATTAGAATAACAAAGCACAGAAAAAAAACATAAAATAAAAACATCTAATAATAAAAAAAAAACAAGAAGAAACATAGGAGACTCAATAATACAGTTTTCAGTCAGGTTTTATAAAAAGTATGATTAAATATACTTGAGAAAATGAAAGACAAGATTGAAATACTCAGAAAGAAACTGGAGTATTTTTAAAGATTCAAATGGATATTCTATGACTAATAGAATTAAGAAATAAGATTAATAAATTAATCTTTTAATTAATAAATTAATAAATTAAGAAATTAAGAGTCTTTACTTCAACACTGTTAGGATGCTTGTATAATGGAGAGGTTGAGTAAATGCCCAAAGTTGTGGTGTTTTTAAGTAGTAACACCAAGATTTCAATATGTAATTAAGATACACACACACCACAACAAGAAAATAAAACACTATATAGGAAGTAGAACATAAACAAATATTTCTTAAATTTCAAAAATTTCTTAATGTTATTAAGAAATAAAAAGAACCTCTGTGGTAGGCATAAAATGGTCCCCCAAAGATATTCATATCCTAGTCCCCCAAAACTGTGGGTAGATTACCTTACAAAATAAAGATGAATTTAGACTGAAGATGGACTTAAAGCTAATGATCAGACCTTAAATCAGAAACATTATTCTAGATTATCTAGAGGGGTTCAAGGTAATCACAATGGTCCTTAAAAGTGGAAGTGAAAAGGCAGCAGAAGAGTTAGTGTCTAAGGATATGATGTGAGAAACACTTGACTATCTGCTGTAAGCAATGTTTGTGCCTCCCTCCAAATTCAGATGTTGAAATCTAATCCCCAGTGTGATGGTATTTGAAGTCAAGAATTTTAAGAAGTTATTAGATCATGAAGATGGAGCTTAATTATGGAATGGAATGGAATGGAATGGAATGGAATGGAATGGAATGGAATCAATGTCTTTTGAAAAGAGACCCCAAACGTGAGGACACAACAAGAAGACAACCATCTGTGAACAGGAAACTTCTCACCACAGACTGAATCTTCTTGCACCTTGATCTTGGACTTCGGAGATTTATCTCCAAAATGGTAAATCCAGCCAATCTATGGTATTCTGTTATAGCAACCTGAATGGACTGACACCATCCATTGCCAGCCTTGAACACCGAAGAAGACAAACAATCAAGGAATGTGGGAAGCTTCTAGAAGCTAGAAAAGTGAAGAAAAAGGTTTCGCCTCTAAAGCTTCCAGAAAAGAATGCTACCCTGCTGACATTTCTTTTTTTAAGTTTATTTATTTATTTTGGAAGAGACAGAAAGAGACTGAGTACAAGTGGCGGAGGAGCAGAGAGAGAGGGGCACAGAGGATCTGAAGCAGGCTTTGTGCTGAAAGCAGACAGCCTGATGTGGGGCTCAAACTCACAATCTGTGAGACCTTGACTTGAGCCTTAGGCAGATGCTTAGCTGACTGAGCCACCCTGGCGCCCCTCCTGACATCTTGATTTTAGTCCAGTGACATATGTTTTGAATTTCTAACTTATAAAATTGTATGCTAATAAATTTGTGTTGTTTTAAGCAAATAAATTTGTGATAATTTATTATAGGAGCAGTAGGAAACAAATACAACTTTCATAGAATTAATTCCTATATAGAATATTTGGAGAAAAAAGACACTTCAGTAGAGTTGATCTAATCAATATGGGTAAAACTCTGTACATAAGATTACTGAATATCATTTATGGCACATACACACACAAAAACTGTTACATAAGGGCACCTGGGTGGCTCAGTTGGTTGAGTGACTGACTCTTGGTTTTGACTCAGGTCATCACCTCACAGTTTGTGGATTCGAGTCCTGTGTAGGGCTCCGTGCTGGTGGCATGGAGTCTGCTTCGGATTCTCTCTCTCCCTCTCTCTTTCTGCCCCTCCCCTGCTCATGCACACTACTCTCTCTCTGTCTTTCAAAATAAATTAATAAACTTAAAAAAAACCTGTTACATAATAGATCATAAAGCAATTATTAAATTATCACTAATGAACAGATGTAAGAAAATGCAAAAAATTGGATATATTGGAAGATTAATGTAGAATTGCCAAAGACATAGATGATGAATTTTAGAATGAGGGAAATAATAAATGAAGAGGTAAAATATTTGAAAAAATGACTAATAATTTCAAAAATTAAAGAAACATAAAGCTTCAGATTTATGGGTCATATGGTATGTTGAACAGATTTTTTAAAAACTGCAATATTACGAATGAGAAGGCAGAGACATACATTTTTGTATCAGCAAATTAAAAAAAAGTTAACTATTGATTGAGCTGTTTTTTTTTTCTATTTCCATGTTTTGCTATATAAAACAAAACAAAGAGCAAGGAATTGAGTTGATTTAAACATGGCTCCTTAATTGTAATAGTAACCACGAGCTCTCCTAACTGCTAGGCACTGTATGTGGATCTCCTTCAGTGTTTATCCTAATGGATCATGGCCCTCTGAGACTTAAGTGTGTGGAGGTCTGAGGGTTCTCAGTGTTGCCCACATCTTTGAGACCTGGATTCTGTGAAACTTGCATTTTCCTAGATGACACTGAACATGCTTCAGCTTCGGTGTCTTTGCATCTGCTGTTCCCTCAGCCGGCAATGCTTCACCCCAGACATCACCCCACTTCCAATCCCACGTGGCTGGCTCCCTCATCCCCTAACCCTTACATAAACGTCACGTTCTTGACAATGTTACTTAGAATGACTAAGCCTGACCATCAGCATCTCCCCCACTTCCCAGCTTTATGTTTCAACACAGCTCATATTGTCATCTATGTAATTATTCTGTTTCTTATCTTCCTGTTACTAGAGAAAAAGGTATTCTGTCTGTCCTGTTTACTGTATGGATAGTGCCTGAAATGGTACCTGACACATAGCAGATGGTCAGTACATAGTTGTTGAATTCATCAGTGAATGAACCTTGAAATGGTGTATCCACCTGAATGTCCAAGATCAGTCCCCATTACTCACGGAAAAGCCTTCTAGATGGAAGCTTGAACACTCAACTCTACCTCCCCTTCCCTTCTCTATTTCTGTCTCCTCATCAGTAAAATGGGGTGATAACTTCATATGATGTTAGGACTATAGGACACTAAAACTTGTTTGACAAATGTCCTCATTTTACAGGTTTCAAAATCAAGATTGAGAGAATAAGCCAACTTGTACAGGTTTTAAATAAGTAGTCAGTGGGGACTGATAAAATGACTAGCTTCTGCCCTCCGGATTTTCATATCTGCTTTTCATTACTGACAGGGAACATCCACTGGAATGACATGATAGATTTCAGTTGTGATGCAAAACTGTATGCATTACTTCACTTCAGGGTCATGAAATTACGCTAAATACTGAACCATTATGATTCAATTTTAGTGTACTTCTTTACTTTTTAGCACTTCAGTTGTGATAAATATTGAGTCAATATGACAATTGCACAATAGTAAGAAGATATACCCAGATTTAATACAATCATTAGCTTATGTATATTTGGGGCCTGTATGAGCCGTCTAAATTCCCTTTGAGGAGTTCAGAATTAATATCCTAAGACCAGTTCCAGGAACCCTGCTGGAAAAAATGTTTACAGAGTTTACAAGGCCAAGATAATAACAATTTTTGCCCTGGAAATACGCTAATCCTAAATTTGAGAGTCTGGGTCCAGAATCAGGACATGGTCTATCGATGTCTCGTATATTCCACTAGGAAAGGAGTCAGTACAGATCTCAGAGCTTTGTAGCCCACACTATCCCCAAGGAGTTCCAAGACATGCTAAGTTCTCACTCTAGAGGCTGTGGCAACCATATAAAAAATCCTCCCACCAAAGCAAATGGAGCTCAGAAGTATGCTAGGGGAGATTTGCTAACTTCTCCAGGAGTCCTTGCTGGTAAGCAATGCTTTAGAAGCATGGGTCCTTATCTGTGGCCAGCTGAGCACAAGGGAAAGAGGGATAGCTGATAGGATGGGGGAACAGGAAAACCTCCCGACTGAAGGGAGGGGATAAGGGAACTGTCTGTAAGAATGTGCTGGCGTAATCTCTTATATGCATGTGAGCAACCTCTGCTTTCATTTCCAATACCTCCTACACCATCTCTGTGTGCAGCTTCTTTATCTCTTGACACCTCTGCCATTCTTTCTGTGCATAGAGCTCTTCACTGACCTGCAGCTTAATGATTCACTAATGTACCAAGTTCTTTCTCTTCAATTTTTCTGTCTCATTCTCACTGTTATCTCTCCCTCAATCCTTTCTAGTCTAATTTAAAGGTTGGATAAATATCCCCATCCTGAGTCCATTTTTGACCCAGAGGGAGAACAATAATTGAATTTACCTTTGGCTATTCAGAAATTCTCCCTCACAACTTACAACCTAGTAAAACACACCAAACCACTTGTTACTTTCTTCTAACTAAAGGCAGTACTGATCATTTTGGAATGGTTTGGCCTCCAAGTGTGTAATGCTAATGTCTGTGAAAATGTCTAAGGATATGGTAATAAGATATACTCTATTATAAAGGCTGGAAACCCTATCAAAATATTTATATGTGGATAAAGTGAAGATCAGGATTTAGTCTGCTGACCCCTGATGTATGGATTACCTGAAGGCCTGAGATATGTCAGAACCACTTCCACAAAAACTCTCTACTTTATCATGTTCTTATCAACAGGTTAACCAGTAACTGTAACTACACTTTTTTGATGACCCATCTTGAGTCATGCAAACTTAGCAAGAATCCTGCTATGTAGGCCTTTCAGCCTCATTTTAAGGGTGAACAATCATGGACCCAATGAAGATAAGTAATTTTGCCAAATTCACATGGCATGCAGACCCTGGCTTCAGTTCCTAGTGTCTGATTCTAAACAGTATGCCATTTCTCATACACTAAACTCTAAATTAGCTGAACCACAATCACAGAAGAGAGGTCTGATTATAGAACTCTACTTCATCCTCTTCCCGAATCCCCTGGATTTTAATGCCATTCCTTGCCTATAGTCATCCCTGTTCAAATTAGGGATGGTTTTCTATATAGTTCTTCTCTCTTTCTTGAAATCCCTCTTCTATTTTCTCAACCTAGTAATTTGCTTGCCTTTGACTAATTAACTGTCTCGTTCCTGTACCTGTGAGCAAACCGTTTCTAGGATTTCTTAAGCAATTTGTCCAAGACCCAAGCTGCAATGCACCCTTGCAACACACACACACACACACACACACACACACACACACACACACACACTTCCATCCCCATAAGTACTGTTCTAATACAGTCAATCTGGCTAATGTCACCTGTTCCTGCTTGGCACAGTACTTAGGAGTCTCACAGAACACTGAGCAGAGGAACAATGAAAAGGTCCAATTCTATCTATAAGGGAGTGGAGTACATTGAAGGTGATCAATAACAATAATACATTTTACCTTAGACCTCTGAGTTCTTCCAAGCTTCTCATGTTAATAATAAGATAGCCTCCTGGCAGTATGGATTAGATCTACTTTCCTGATGATGGTAATTTCCTTAAATTAATAATTTTTATTTCTACTGAGCACTTCTAAGTTCAGACCTTCTCTCTCTGTGTGTAGATCAATCGATGTATCATCTGTCTATCTATCTATCATCTATCATCTATCTATAAAAGAACAAGCAAGAGCTCCTAATCACAATGTACTTAAAATTATTAAGGTGTATATATTGTGACAACTTATATAGTAAGACAAATGATGAATTTAGTTTCAAAGAGTGGTTTATATAAATTAACTCACTTTACCTGATGATTATGGATATTTTATAAACCTGAACATAAATGTTTATGTTTCCATGTATAAATCTGCATTTCTTTCTGGACAGGCATCAGCAGGAGGGCACGTAAAGGGCAAGGGTTTGCTTATCATCAGGACAGAAATGAAGAAGAATATGTATGTTCCATTCTCAGCAGACCCACCCAGATTAAGAGGTTTATCCTAAAATGAAGTTCTGTGTGGCTTCATTTTGAAACCTGAAGGCACCTGATACTGCACCAGCAAGAAAGGAGAGATCAGAAGATGATTATGGCATGAAAAATGTTTGGGAGACTTAGTGAGAAGCCTACATAGATCCAAATTTGTCTTACAAAGTTCTGGTTTGCTACATTTACAGTTCCTTTGAAGAGTGCATTATATAAGTTCATCTCAGAAATGTTGTACATGTGGAATCATAATGGCTGTCATTATGTTTATGTTATGTCCCTACCTTGTACATAATGTATGTAGTCATAAATCAAATAATTTTTCTATAAAGTAATGATAAATAAATTTAAGAAAAATGTTTTGTGCACCTAAGTATCAGGGGAACACCTTTATCTTAATAATTATTCTATTAATTTAAATGGTTTATTTGTATAACTGTTTCAACCACTAAAACTTTAACTTTCATTAAAAAAGGAACCTTCTCGGGGCGCCTGGGTGGCGCAGTCGGTTGGGCGTCCGACTTCAGCCAGGGCACGATCTCGCGGTCCGTGAGTTCGAGCCCCGCGTCGGGCTCTGGGCTGATGGCTTGGAGCCTGTTTCCAATTCTGTGTCTCCCTCTCTCTCTGCCCCTCCCCCGTTCATGCCCTGTCTCTCTCTGTCCCAAAAATAAATAAACGTTGAAAAAAAAATTAAAAAAAAAAGGAACCTTCTCTAATTCATTTTTTTTTTCTAATTCATCTTTTGTAATCAGTCTTAGCACAGAGTTTGACACATATATACTAGATACTCAGTCAATTTTGGTTGAGTAAAAATATTTAATTCAATTGAATGGATATGATGAAGAACACTGAAATCAAGTGGCTTCATTTTACCATTCAATTTTGTATGCTTTTGAGTCTATGACGCAGTGATATGGGTAGATACAATAAATGTTTCACTGGTTTTTCCTCTTTCTCTGTGCACTAAGCAAGGATGAGACCTACTCAGTGAATGAGAGGTACTTGATTTATAATATATTTCACTATAAATTTATCCCAGAAAGATGGCCTCACTTAATAACACCCTATTTCATCCATATTCTTTCTTCCTTCTGGGGATCCCCGGGCTGGAACACATGCATATCTGGATGGGTCTCCCTTTCTTTGCTGTGTACCTGATAGCTGTTCTTGGGAATATCAGCATCCTTTCTGTGATTGAGACTGAGAGCACACTCCACCAGCCCATGTTCTACTTCCTGGCCATTCTGTTATCTATCAACCTGGGCCTGTCCACATCCATGATCCCCAAGATGCTTGGAATCTTCTGGTTCAGCCTGAGAGAAATCTCCTTTGAGGGATGTCTCATCCAGATATTCTTCATCCATCTATTCACTGACATGGAGTCGGCTGTGCTCGTGGCCATGGCCTATGATCGCTATGTGGCCATCTGTAACCCTCTTCGGTACACACTGGTGCTGACAAACAAGGTGGTATTCATCATTGCATTGATAATTCTACTGAGGCCTTTGTCTTTTGCCATACCCTTTGTTCCACTCATCCTACGGTTACCATTTTGTGGGCACCAACTTATCCCTCACACTTATTGTGAGCACATGGGCACTGCCCACCTGTCCTGTGCCAGCATCAGGGTCAACATCATCTATGGCTTATATGCCATCTCTAACCTGGTGTTTGACATCATAGCCATTGTCATTTCTTATGCCCAGATCCTTCATGCTGTCTTTCGACTGCCTTCCCATGATGCTTGGCTCAAAGCGCTCAGCACCTGTGGTTCTCACGTGTGTGTCATTTTGGCTTTCTACACCCCTGCGTTTTTTTCATTTATGACCCACAGGTTTGGCCGGAATATACCACGTTATATTCACATCCTTCTGGCTAATTTCTATGTAGTCATTCCACCAGCTCTCAACCCTGTAATCTATGGTGTCAGAACTAAACAGATTAGAGAACAGGTGCTGAAGGTATTTTCCAAGAAAAAACCATAACTCTTGTAAATAATCCATTTAAGAAGGGAGCAGCACTAATTCTCTATGTTCAGAACAGAAAGAGAACATTTGAAAGTTACACAGGCCTATCTTAGGGGAGTCCTGTCACCCTCCTTCTCAAACCCAGAAATGGAAAGTTAGGCCCATGTCTAACACATGAGTAAAAGTGTTTTATCATTTTCCATTGTTTGGAAATCATTCAGATTCCTCATGTGGAAGAAAACGAACTCTTTGTTCTGTTTCCATTATGATCGAACATATTGCATTCCACACTTGGCATCATTTTAAAGCAAAACCAACCCTCCAAAAAGGAAATACCACACAAATAATAAAAACACCATAAATTCCTTCATATCCTAATTTAAACAAAAATAGTTCATCACCCTTACTAGTGCTGGTCCCCAAAATAATAGATGCTCAAACACTTCCCATATGGCTGGACTCCCTATCAAAAAGCATGGGTTACTCTTGCCTCTACCATGTTAATGTCAGAAGATGTGAAACTGATCCTATGAATACCATAATCATGTAAGAAAACTGGCTATTTTCTACCAGGAATAGAATTGCAAAAAGTTGGTAGTCTTTTGGTTTTAAATTGTACCGTTTACTTGATGGATGAATACTTAAAAATCTGGCTTATTGATACTTCTTTTCAAACAACTCTTTTTCAAAAAGTACTGTCTCTGTGTCTTTTGCCACTTCATGGAGGAGTTTCCCTCTTAAGGAAAGCAGGGGGTTTTAGTGATGTTCCAAGGACAGTATTAGCCAAGTGAGTACGTGTGTGTATGTGTGTGTGTGTGTGTGTGTGTGTGTGTGTGTGTGTTTTAAACATGGAACTCTTGTTCCATATGCTACCTCTCAGTGTTCTCTAGTTCTAGGTGATATTATTGGCATTATTTGTGTGAAGGATTCAGAGAAATTATGTTTGCAAATCCTGGCCAATAAAACTAAATTTTTACCTATATTTTTATTGTGGGATTTCTCAACATTTTTAATTTGAAATTTGAATTTTGAAAATTCATTTTCAAATTCATTCATTTGAAATTTTAGGGTGATATTGGCTTCAGAATGTTCCTTTGACCAACCTATGACACTAATATTCTGTAGCATGCACTTTAGAAAAAAAAATCCTACTTATTTTTACTATAGTATAAAAAATGATATCATAAACTCTTAGTGGGAATTTATATTAATTAGCATCACATCCTTGGGATCCCACCCAACTTGGGATTCTTTGAAACAATCAGTTATGCTGTAAAATTATAGGCACAAGCAGCTTTTCCTGCAATCCTGTTGTGACACTGAGCTCATCCCCTATCTATTTATTCTGCTTATGAAATGGATTTTAATGATATGGCCTCAATTATACCTTGAGTGATTTGGTCAGGGCTCATTCCATTTAGATGTTTTGGATAATTTGTGGAGAATTGTATTTAACCTTTCAATGACTAAATTCACCAATGTAGTCACCTGGCCCTGGAGTTTTCTGTGTTAGAAGGTTGCTAACTCCGGATTCAACTTACTTGATAGGTAAACAACTATTCAAGTAATTCATTTCTTCATGTCTTTGCTTTGAATGTCCTCAGTAAATGTATCACATTCCTCTAACTTTACCCTTGTTCAGGGTGTGGGCTGATGAATTAGGTTTGCCTGATGTCCAACCCACTGTCAGTATTAGATCTTCCCTTTGTTGCTGTGCTACAAATCATGCCATTCTTCATGTCCTCTACATTCCCTCAGGAGCAGAGCACTGTTACTTATTACTCGAATCCTGCTAGTCTACTAGTGAGAGCCGGAAGATACAGCATGACCAACTGGGCTGCTATGTCCCTGGGTCTTGAAAGTAAAGCCTTCTCAGTCATCCCGCCCCTTCCCTAGAAGTGTCCTACAGTTTCTGGGGAACAGGCCTCACCCTGGGCTACAAAGTTTGTTTCTGCTCTTTTGTCTCAGCAGCAATGGGTCTCTGCTGTCCTCTTCCTCCAGGGTAAATGCTTTTGCTCCTTAGGGGAGAGAAACTGGATGAGGGGTCATCCTTACGTTCAGGTGGCTGCTATTTGCCTTTTGCCTCCATCAGGTCTGTTCTATGATGAAGGCCTTCTCTTGTCTCTAGTCCTGCACTCAGGCTTTCTAATGAGTACCTGGTCTAGGTCTAGGGAGAAAAAAACCGAAAAGGGTGTGAAGTCCCTTTTGTGTCATATACACAAGACTCCCAGACACTTTGTATTCTCACACAGGTTCATATTCAGCTGTGAATAATTTGGTTTAAAATTTTAACAGATTTTTTGTAGAATGGCTTGTATAGTATCTAGCACCTGGTGAGCACAGAATCATGTTCCATCTCTCTTTGGAGTTACCAATCTTTCCTTATATTTTGGGTTAGTTGCTCTGTGATTTCAACTTTCTGACAGGTCCAAGAAAATTATGAGTTTTTTAAATTATTTTTTAACGCTTATTTAATTTTGAGAAAGAGAGATAGAGGGCAAGCAGGGGAGGGACAGAGAAAGAGGGAGACACAGAACCTGAAGCAGGGTCCAGGCTCAGAGCTGTCAGCACAGAGCCGGATGCAGGGCTTGAACTCACAAACCATGAGATCATGACCTGAACCAAAGTTGGACACTTAACCAACTGAGCCACCCACCCAGGCACCCCGAAAATTGTGAGTTTTTTGATTGTCCAGCAATATTTTTCTTTGTCAAAAGGTTTTGAATTACATTCTGTCCAAGTTTTTATATTCTAGGTAAAGAGTATAAATCTTGGTAGGAATTTTAAATCATGTTGTATCCTCTGAGTAGAACAGCTATGTGTTGATTCTCTGCTTCCTACAACTGTGGCATGGACTGTGGATCACTGAATTATAAATATACAGAATGACTGAGGAAAATTAAATGGGATTTTACTTATGGGATACACCATAGACATTTTGAATCTAGTAGTTTTAGAGTGGGCCTAAGCAATATGTATTTTTAAGAGTCTTCAATGTTGTATGGAAACCAATTTGACAATAAATTTCAAAAAAAAAAAAAAAAAAAAAAAAAGAGTCTTCAAGCCTAAATTTTGAAAACTATCATTCTAGAAACTTGAAACTTGGTTAATAAACAAATTGGTTGATTGTTAGATGAAGAAAATGGGATAAACTATAGGAAGTGATATGACTGAAAGCAGAATTGTCTTTCAAAACTCAAACTGGACACCACTCTTAACACTCCCTCCCCTCACTCCCCACACCACACTCTACCTACCTGACTTGACCTAATCCACAGGGAACTTAGTTTAGTTGCCTATCTGATGTTCCTGATGTCTTTATCTTCTGGAACTGTTTTTGACTTTCTAAACTCCATGGCCTTGGATGACTACTTATCTGTCTTCTACGTCTATCATCGCACTTGTCACATTGCTATATCAGAGTGTAAGGTGACTAAAAGCAGTGTAGTGGCTGAGAATGTAAACTTGGTGTCAGACTTCCTAGGTTCAAATCCTATTCCCTTTTTAACCATCTGTAACTATGAGAAAGCCAAATATTTCTCCATTTCTCCGTTTTCTTATATTGTGAAGTGAGGATATTAAGGCTACAAATCTTTTTTAGTTTGCACAAGAATTTAATGGATTAATATATGTAAAGAATTCAGGAGTGGTTATGAGAATGTACACACTATATAAGTGTTACATGTTATTATACTAAAAGTAAGTGTTTGCATGTCTGAATCAACTTTATCAGACTGCTGGAACAAAATGTTTCTAGCCTACTCTGGATGTTCATGTATCGTAAAGTCCATCTTTTTTTATTTTATATATACCCTTATTCACTATGTGCTAGGCAGAAGCTGTAGACTTGAAAATTTGGTGGGAGTAAACTCAATAAGTTTTATTAAGACCTCTCTCTCCACGCCCTCCTACCTCCCAACTTTCTAAGGCAGTCATATGTTCTCTGGTGTTCCTCCATATAGTAAGTATAACTGTTCTGATTCAGAATATATGCCTAACTCTGGGGTTTAGTTAGAATGTTCACTGGCTCTTTTTAAAATTTTTTAAAATGTTTTTATTTATTTATTTTCAGAGACAGAGACAGAGAATGTGAGCAGGGGAAGGGCAGAGAGAGAGGGAGATAGAGGATCTTAAGCAGGTTCCACACTGTCAGTGCAGACATCCATGCAAGGCTTGAATTCATGAACCTTGAGGTCATGACCTGAGCCTAGACCAAGAGTCATATGCTCAGCTGACTGAGCCACCCAGGCACTCTATAGAATGTTCACTGACTCTTGAACCAAACTAGGTCCTTCAAAATAGACTAGGTCCTTCATAACTAAGAAAGATGATATTTTGAACTCACATTAGCCACACCGTTCTTCAGTCTCAGTATTTTCAGGAATCATATGGAGAAGAAAGGCTATATTGATCATGTGTACCTCTGAGACTCTGAAACTGATTACAAACCTTGCCTTACTCATTTCTATATCCTTGGTGAATTGTGATGAATAAGTAAATATTAGCTAAATGGATTGAAACTGAATGTGGTTATGGAGAATAAATTGAGCAGTAGCAACAATTTTGATACCTCAGCCTGTGAGGTGCTGTGTTCCTAGGAGTCCCACGCATTGATTTGGCTGTATATGGATTCATTGTGACATTATAAGAAAATTATGGCTTTGGAGCTAGACAAACTTCAAATCCTAGCTCCTCTAAACTAGCCCGTTGAATACAAGTTTGTTGAGTTACTTATCATGATAATTAATTCTAAAAAATATCAGGGTTAAGTTACATATATATATATATACATATATATATATATATCTTATAATAAACAGCTTATATATATATATATATATATATAAACTTACAATAAACAGCTTATTTAAGTAAATGCTTAACAAATGTTGATTTGCCTCACATTTTAGCTTGAAGGGTGAGGTACTTGACTAAAATATTTTCCCTGTGGTCAACTAATGTCTCTGTGTCTCAATGCACAGGTCAATTTTTTTTAATCACTTTTTTTTGTGTCTATTTTTTGAGAAAGAGAGAGAACAAACCAGGGAGGGGCAGAGAGAGAGAGAGTGAGAGAGAAACCTCGACCACGCTCCGCGTTTTCAGCTCAAAGCCAGATGTGGGGCTCAAACTCACGAACTGTGAATCATGATCTGAGTCAAAATCAAGAGTTGGACGCCTAACTCACTGAGCCACCCAGCTGCTCCAGGTGTGGGTCAGTTTTAGCCACATGTAAAATCACCTACAGAACTTTAAAACATGGATGCCTAAATGCTACCCCAACACTAATTTTTCTTCCCTAAAGTTTCATTTAAACAGAATCATGCAGTATGTCATCTTTTGTCACTTAGCATATTGCCCATGAGATTTATCCATGTGAAACTACAAAACACCAAAGCAATAGCATTTAATGACAGAAAAAAAATTACAGAAAAGATAATTACCTACAAATTGATGACAATCTGGCCAACAATAAGTTTTCTCAAAGTAATAATAGATTCTAGAAGACTGTAGGATAACGACATCAAAAAGCTAAGGAAACGTAGTAACTGGAGAATGGAACTGTATCATTCAAGAGAACAGTATCATTCAAGAAGAACTAAAGAAAACTGTAGATGAACACAGAACACAGAAATTAGCACCAAGAAACTCTCACTAAGTGGTGAGGTATGTACTTGAGAAAGAAGGACATAAGTCAAAAAGGAATGATTGCGGCACCAACCCCCCGCCCCCCCGCGCCCCGAAGATGGAATTTGTAAACCTGGTAGTAAGTATTAGATGATAAACCAAAGATATGTGATTATGTATCATGTTAATTTTAAATTTCTTATTTTTAGCCACAGATGATTCTAGTTTTATGTTTTTTAGGAAATAATACTTTAATATTTTGGTAAAGAGGCATACTCAGTGATATGTTTGCCTGTAGGTAATGATTGTTACAACATAAAATGTATCTTTGGAAGAATTACTTCCCACAGAAAAGTCTTAGCCCTCTGACCATTAAAAGAGGATCTTTATGAAGAAATCACACATTCTGGGGCTCCTGGGTGGCTCAGTCGGTAAGCGTCCGACTTCAGCTTGGGTCATGATCTCGTGGTTTGTGAGTTTGAGCCCCACGTAGGGCTCTGTGCTGACAGCTCAGAGCCTGGAGCCTGCTTTGGACTCTGTGTCTCCCTCTCTCTCTGCTCCTCCCCCACTCACACTCTGTCTCTCTCTCTCAAAAATAAATAAACATTAAAAAATTAAAAAAAAAAGAAATCACACATTCTAAGATAGATAATATAACATTTGTTCATATATTACTCATCAACACAAAAGACTTATTTCACAGGCTTTGAAAAAGTGAAAAATTTAAGAAACCTGTCCCGTATCTTCTTGGTCCTTACCCCGTAGATAATAGGGTTCACCATGGGTGGGACCAGAAGATAGATGTTGGCCACAGATATGTGGACATGGGGAGCCACATGGTGCCCAAACCTGTGGGTAAGGAAAGAGAAGAAGGCTGGAGTATAAGACACTAAGATGACACAGATATGGGAGCCACAGGTACCCAAGGTCTTGAATCGGGCATCCTTGGATGGGAGGTGGAAGACAGTGTGCAGTATGAGAACATAAGAACAAATGATCAATATGAAGTCCAGGCCACCAGTAAGGAAGGCAACGATGAGGCTGTAGGCTCTATGGATTCTTGTCTCAGCACAGGCAATCTTGATGAGGGCCATGAACTCACAGTAGGTGTGGGAAATGATATTGGTTCTGCAGTAGGGAAGCCAACGTAGCAGGAAGGGGTGAGGACTGAGAAGTGCTGTGCCCCGGAGTACTATAGCTAGACCCATCCCCCCAATTACAGCATGTGTCAGAATAGCTGAATGTCTTAATGGGTTACAAATGGCTACATAACGGTCAAAAGCCATGGCCAGAAAGAAGCCAGATTCCATGGTAGAGCAAGAGTGAATCAGGAACACTTGAGTGAGGCAGGCTTCAAAGCGAATCTCTCCATCATGGAACCAGAAAAGGCTAAGAAGTTTTGGTACAGCTGTAGTACACACAACCAGATCAGCCACAGCCAGCATGCAGAGGAAGAGGTACATTGGCTCATGGAGGCTGGGGTCTGTCTTAATGATAAACAGAAGAGAGCAGTTTCCCAGGAGGGCCAAAAGGTATACCACACAAAAGGGGATGGAGATCCAGATGTGGGCAGCCTCCAACCCAGGAATTCCAATGAGGATGAAGGTTGATGGATGGACATTAGTCTTATTGTATGCTGACATAACAAGTGCCTGATGTTTTAGCTTTCTCTTGGTGTATTTCCTCTACAACAAACAAAAATAATAGCTTGCAAATTTTGAAACCTTTGATGAGCTAAGTAAACCAAAATGCAGGGAATTGCAGGTCATGAAATAATTCCAATGTCTGTAAATATTTATGAATTATTTCATCATCATATCTGATTATCAGATATTATTTCACAGTTGTAATTACAATGTGGCTGATCTATGGATGCTATATGAGGGAAAATATCTAGCACCAAAAATTGGAGCTTAATGTGTGAAAATCCAAAATCTTTTACACACTGAGAAGAAAGTAATATGTAAAAAGTAATATGCTAAAAAATATGTAAGAGTCCCAGGTATATTGTGATAAGTGATTCAGTACTTACATATAACACCCATATTATACTGTGTGCTAACTAACTGGAATTTAAATAAAAACATAAAAAAATAAAAATAAGTTTAGATGCTTAGTGGAATTTCTGTATGATTAATTCATCAAAACCACACTGTATGTAATGGCTCCTTCAACTAACTTCTTCTTTCATTACGATACACGTATTTGTAAATGTATATGTAGAATCATGTGAGGAAAAATGTGTAAGAGTCATGGGTTTGGAGGACTTAGAAACAGTTGTAAGACACAGGTTAGAAAGGCAGGAGGGATGATAGGAAGTTTTAAATAGAAAATATACCTTTTCTTTTAGATTTTAGTCATATTAGTTCATGCCAAGATGCCAAGTGATAGTGTATAGCTTTGAGAAGGGAATACCAAAATTTGGGAGGATGTGTGACTTTCTTTGGAAGGACCAGGAGGAAGTTCATTCACACTGACATGGAACTCATTCAGCATGATGGCCAGAGTGGGGCTGATAACAATGTGTCAGGAAATGAATTGGATTTTTTAACCAACAGAATTTCAGGAATGATGAAAACAAGCATTAGTGAGGTTTGGGCTAAAGAGCGATCCTTATGCCCAGCTGATTGGAGAAAATTGAACCTGCTCTTAGTGGAAAATTGTATAGTGATCATTCTTATTAAAAACAAAGTTTTGGACAGACCAATTTAACTACGTGCCATCTCAGTGGACAATGTTCATATATACATGTGGAAGTATATACAGTAATTTTCATTGTAAAAGTTCCTGTAAAAGAATAAATATTGAAACATTCAAAATGCCCATCAGTAAAGTAATACTGAACTTAAAAATCTGTGGTATATTTATATTTTAGAATACTCAGAAGCACTTAGAATAAGTAAAGTATATTTTTGCAAACTGACAGAAAAATGAAAAAAGGAAGCATAAATTTTATTTTTCCATTAACATTGACACACATGCAAAAATTAAGCATATGTGTGTGTGTGTGTGTGTGTGTGTGTGTGTGTGTGTATGCATGTATGGGTGTGGGTGTAGACACACACATTTATAATAAAACTTTTATAAACATAAGAAATAACCTAAAAAGGATATACATTCAATGTAGGAGAGGTCTAAAATATGGGCTCTGTTTAAAGTATGTAAGTAAATAATACAGAGTTACAAATGTATTTATCAGAAAAACGTACAACCCAAGAAGTTACAAAGAAGATGTAGCTTTCTATGTCTTATAAAATATTAGCAAGTTTTCTAACCCCTTGAAATACCTTTCCTATATTTCTCTCCTTGGAGAATTGGTCATCTACTCACTTCATGAAGGTGGTAACCCTGTGTCTTTATTTGTCATAGCATTTCTTCACACATACAAACCCTTAGTAATTTGGTTAGAATTGAAGACTCTACTCACATATCAGCTCCTGTGAGATTATTTTTCTGGGAACTTTGAACCATCACTGATATCCCTCAAGTGTTCCTATGATATGTATACTTACCTGTCTTCTATTTTTTGTCATATTGTCTATTTCTGCATGTTTTCTCATTTATTATATGGCAAATATATATATATATATAATGCAAATAAATATATTATATTGTAAATATATATATATATTGCAAATAAAATACTTGGCAGAGGCCATGTACTTTCATATATTTGCTTGTTCCAAAGAATGAAGAAAAAGAGAAAAGGAAAAGACAAAGGAATGTTATTATTTTTCTGGTAAATAATTTCAATATAAATTTAAGACAACCAGTGGAATCACTATAAATTTATTATAGTGCGCACTATCTTCAAACACTATAGTGCATTAACAGTTTTCCTGATTCTAATATTAAATCTTTAAGACATACCCAGGGATTAGTTTCTAACAAAATTGAATTCTGTCAGCATTTCATTCCTTGTCTGATTATAGGATGGATAAAAAGAAGGTTCAGAGGAAAATAAATTTACATCTGCTTTTGGGGAGGAATAAAATTTAAAAAAACCTATTGTATCTTCTGGCTAAATTCTACACCCCTATACATCTCCTTACAAAAATTAATCAACATGCATTGGCATATATTAGGTAGTATATTACTAACATTGCAGGCATTATCCCATTTAATCCTTAAGGAAGGGGGTTGGTAGATAACCATACTCATAATACAGCTTAAAAAAAAAACCCTAAGAATGTTAATTTACGTTCCCATAGCTATTCTACTATGAATTCAAGGATGTGGAATTTGAACCCTACTTAAGTATAATTACAAAGTTTGTAATCTTTACATTAAGCTTTAGGAGATGAGCACTTCTTAAGGTTTTATAAATGTAAAATGGCATAACGCATTTATGACTACACGAGCAGTATGAAACATTGCTCAAATACCATAGATTCGCTCAGGCTAAAGAACTGACACATCTATACTCCCATCCTTTCCTTCATCAGACTCCCTCTGATGTACTGAACTAAGCAGAGAAGCCCATGCACAAATTTATTCTCAATAAAAGTTGCAGCCTAATCTCAGCCCATACAGGGTAAAACAGAGGTAGGTAGTCTATTCAGGTGCCACAAAGCCAAATAGGCTCAGGTGCCCCAAGAAATCTTATACAAGATGTTTTTTTATAGAGCCTGTTTGTTCTATTAGAGCCCTGAAACCTTCTCTTTGGCTGTGGTCCACTTAGCCAGCCCATGACACAAATGAGTGTGACCAAACAGTGCCTTACCTACCAGGGGACCTGTGAGGATGAGGATGAGCATCCTGGTCTGAGGAACACTTTAGTTCTCTCAAGACTTATAGCATTTCCAAATAAGCTCAGTTATAGACATGTTTTCTGATTTCTAAAGCTCTCAAGGGCATAGAGTGGGGGTGGCCTCCCCACATGTCAAGAAAGGAAGCGCTGGGAGTTCAATTTGAGCTCAGAACTCAGGTTCTAAGTCTTTAGCACTAACATCTTAATAACAGGAGAATCTAACAAGGGTGGGGAGAGGGAAGGTGAGTTTTTTGGAGTGTCTCTGGAGCCCGCCTCTCAGCAGGATTGCTTGAGTCTCGGAATTGTTCTTAAATACATCATGTGTATTTATCACAAAAGGATAGATAAGTGTCTAGTTCCTTTACTTTAAATAATGTCTTTTTATTTTTAATATAGGAAAATATAAACACAAAACAAACATCAACCATACTATCACTTTGATATTTGGTTTAATTTTATTCCATGATTTTCATATTCATATACATTTGAATATTTAAGTCATATTAGACTTTAAAATTTTATATCAGAGTCTAAATAACATGTTGTAACATGTACCTTATTCTTTTCGCAATTCATCAGAATAATTTTTGTGGGAGATTTATTTGATTATATGAAATTAATCAAAATGGGATTTTGGTGAAAGTTGAATTATATCTAAACATTAATGTGGAAAATTTGACAACTTTAATAAACATGCAATCCTCTCAGCCATCTAGATTTACTATGCTTTTGTATGTATTTCAGGCTCCTTTGAGAGCACTGAACAGTTTTTACATCATTTTTGTGTCAATCTCACCAATCTGTAAGTTGTAGAGGTTGGAATTTTATCAGATTAATTTTACATTTACTTACATTCTTTGTGGACATCTTAGATATGAGTCATATAAATTACAAATACACAGCAGGGCTCCATTATATGGGGATTTCCATACTTGCAAATTTGCCCACTCCATACAATTTAAATTGTAACTTAAATTATTGTCAGATAAATTCTCATGGCACTTTAACAGTTATTTGCAGCATGCAAAGAGCTGGTAAATATTTGAGTTGCCGGACAGTCACATTCCCAGAGATTGAATAAGGTGAGGTTCTGACTTCTCATTTCAGCTATAAACAAGTGCTTTTGCAATCTGTTTCATGCCATATTTTTCATATTTTTGTGTTTTTTGTTGATTCCACTGTTTAAAATGGCCCCCATGCATACGGCTGATGCACACTAGAATAAGTAAATATCTTACCATTTATGGAGTTTACTGGTATAAATAATACTTTTCTAGTGTTTATAAGTGCAAGATTGTAATGTGCCTTACGGAGAAAATAACCATCTTAGATAAACTCCATTCAAGTGTGAGTTATAGCATTGTTGGTTGTGAGTTCAAGGTTAATGAATCAAAAATATAATATATACCCTGATAAAGGAAGAGGAAACTTGTCTATCTGTGTGTGAAGTCACTCTGGAAAGTACTAAAATAACATCGGTAGGTAGTGTGAGATAAAAATATGGAAAAGATGAAAAAGAGGTTAAATTTGTGGATTCAAGAGATGACAATTAAAAAATAAAAAAGCCTAGTGGGACAACCCTGGTGTGAGGAGGTCAAAGGTATTCAGTTATATCATTCCAGGTCAGAATAACAATCACTCTTCTAGGCTGGCACAGACTGGCTAGAAAATGTGTCAAAAGGCAACAAAGACATCAGGGAAATACAAATCAAAACCACACTCAGATACCACCTCACACCAGTCAGAGTGGCCAAAATGAACAAATCAGGAGACTATAGATGCTGGAGAGGATGTGGAGAAATGGGAACCCTCTTGCACTGTTGGTGGGAAGGCAAACTGGTGCAGCCACTCTGGAAAACAGTGTGGAGGTTCCTCAAAACATTAAAAATAGACCCACCCTATGACCCAGCAGTAGCACTGCTAGGAATTTACCCAAGGGATACAGGAGTACTGATGCATAGGGGCACTTGTACCCCAATGTTTATAGCAGCACTCTCAACAATAGCCAAATTATGGAAAGAGCCTAAATGTCCATCAACTGATGAATGGATAAAGAAATTGTGGTTTATATACACTATGGAATACTACGTGGCAATGAGAAAGAATGAAATATGGCCTTTTGTAGCAACATGGATGGAACTGGAGAGTGTGATGCTAAGTGAAATAAGCCATACAGAGAAAGACGGATACCATATGTTTTCACTCTTATGTGGATCCTGAGAAACTTAACAGAAACCCATGGGGGAGGGGAAGGAAAAAAAAAAAAAAGAGGTTAGAGTGGGAGAGAGCCAAAGCATAAGAGACTGTTAAAAACTGAGAACAAACTGAGGGTTGATGGGGGGTGTGAGGGAGGGGAGGGTGGGTGATGGGTATTGAGGAGGGCACCTTTTGGGATGAGCACTGGGTGTTGTATGGAAACCAATTTGACAATAAACTTCATATATTGAAAAAAAGGCAACAAAGAATATACAATGTTAAACTTGGAGCTCAGGCCTCAGGCAGGTTCTGCTAATCAGGAGGCTGCAGATGAGTTCTTCAAATGCCTATTAAATGGCATTAAGCAGTAAGCAGTAAGTGGAAAACAAGTATCAACACTAATGAGACTGGCTTGTCCTGTAAAGACTTTGCGGAAGGAACCAACATAAGTGGCCTCCAAAGCCCCCGGTTTTCAATCATTTAAGGACTGTACAATTAATCATTTGTAAGAACTATGTATTAAAGGAGGTGTATTTTCACAGGAACACACATTTAAAAAAAGTTTATGTATTGGCTGATTGACAAAAATGTTGTGACAAGATGCTTGTAGGAATCTTACTCTGCATTTCCCCTAAGAGCAATGGTTCCAAATTTTCTAATTCAGTGTTCAAGAACATAATTCAGTGTTACAGAACATAGCTATTGAGAATAATGAGAACTATGTTTGTGTGGATACACATATAGGTGTGCGGGGGCAGACTTGCTCACTCTTTCCACCACACTCTTTCCACCACGGGAGAACTCATGGGCTGAGGGAATCTCTCTTGGCGCAGAATAGTGCCAGGTTGGGGGAGAGGGGATGTGGGTCAGGTGAAACTTTTCTTCTCATCCTTTTCCATTTGTATATTCTTGTATGAGCCACCAGGATCCTGTAATCTCTCAACTGAATTCCAGAACTCTCGTATAGGTCTTTTCATCCATCAATGCTTGTTAAATCTGTGTTTTCGTATTGGGAAGAGTCCCGGGTCCTCTTATTCCGTCATCCTGCTGACTTAAACCTCACTATTCTGCCTTCATTTTCTCAGAAGCCATAGCTCCGTATTGGTTCTCTCTTTTTGAGTCAGAATTAGAAATTAGATTCCTCAGAGACCTTGTGTGTTTTTACAAAACTGGCTCTAGGGAATTTCCTGTTAAAGGTTCCTCACAGGCAAAGAGCAGCACCCTCATAAAGACTGAGCAGGTTGCGATAAAACAGAGACAGGATTCTCTCCTGGTGCTCATTCTGGTGAGTCTTCCCCATCTCCCAGCTCACAGAGCCTCCTTATGTCACAGTGATGGCTGAAGGGAAAGAGAGGGATAGGAAAGGAAGAGAAGAGCCATGGGATAAGTGTAGGGGATAGAGGACTAGGACTGAAGTTCAGAGAATGAGTAGGATTACATTAGGAAAAACCATATAATTCTAGTAAAAGCTTTTGGATTTCAGCCTGAATCCATTCAATGGGCATTTTAGAAAAATTAGTCTGCCTGATATCTAAAGAATGATGGATAATTAGTATCTTTGGAACATGGTTCAGAGTGTTTTAAAAAATTATCTGTTTAAAACTAACAACATACTTAGGGTTTTAATCTTTATTATCTCTAATCTCTATTTTACAGATGAAAAGTGCTTGTTATTTAGTCTCCTTTGATTATAGAGTGACTAAGTCAGGAAACCGAGTTTCGACACAATTGGTCAAACTATAGAGCTCATGCTTTTAAGCACTGTAAAATATTGTGTCGTAATAAACCCCAAAAATGATCCCATGAGGACAGAGATAAATGTACTGATTTTAAATCTACTTGAAAAGTAGCATCACCCTTTTTGTTTGTTTGTTTGTTTGGGTTTTGTTTTTGTAGCTTTCTGAGACTATTGCCTGCAATTTTGATCTTCTGAGATGTTACTGAAGAATATAAAAAAAATATTTAATAAAAGAATCTGCCATTGGCACTTTGCTTACATTGATAAATCACAGAGAATTTAGCTCCCATAATTGAATCCTACTTTCTATTCTTGTGTTGATCACATCATGCCTTTTTATTTACCATTCCATTACAAGGCCAGAGGATTATAGAAAAGAGACTATTCTTGCAGTCATGTCACAGAGCATCCCCTACAAATAACATCTAGGGGCACCTGGGTGGCTCAGTAGGCTAAGCTTCTGAGTCTTGTTTTCAGCTCAGATCATGGTCTCACAGATCATAAGATCAAGCCCTTATTGGGGCTCTGCACTGACAGTGCAGAGCCTGCTTGGGATTCCCATTTGTCCCTTTCTCTCTGCTCCTCCCCTACTCATGCTCTCTCTTGCGTGCTCTCTCACTCTCAAAATAAATAAATAAACTTAAAAAAAAACAAATAATGTCTATTATTTTTAGCTTCCTTCCTTTTCAAATGTCTACCATTTCTTCCCAGGAGTTCCAGCTTTCCTCACCCTCCCTCTATTAGTTGTTTATCACAGGCATGACACTTCTTGCCTCTGCTTCTCATACAACAATGTCTGGCTAATACCCTGATTGTCTAACTGAAACTGGGATCATAATTACTACTGCTCCTCTGGAATCCTCCAATGATATAAAATCATGAAAAGACACTTTTTACCAGAAAACAATTACATGTAATGAATGATCAAGTGCTTCAGAAATACTCTAACAAATGACATAAAGTACATGAACATGTAGAACAGCTTGGGTAGCTTTGGATATGATAGATTCAGCTTGCTCAGAATATGCCACCTGGTCTTTTCTTCAACATATTTGTCATGCATCTTAACTCTTAAAATAATGACTGCCTAAGATTTATAATGAAGACACTGATATCTCTTATTCAGAAGGATGTGAATTTAAAAGAGATTATGTGTTTGTGTGAATGTGTGTGGACAAAGGGAAGCTGTGTGGATCTGACGTGACTGAGGCACGAGTCAGCTTTTCCTTATTTCCAATCTCTCTCCGTTCCAATTTAATTATTTCCTCTCTACCTTCTTTCCGCAGCTCCAGAACTACAAGCACTTCAAGCATTTGGCAAGGGTTTTAAACTATTTAAGGTTCAGATCCACATGTAAAAATATGGTTAACTATGTTTTTCTATATGTGTTTATAAAGATTAGAGCTGGTACTTGCATAGGTGCCGACAACGTGGAAAGTAATAGGCAGTACCTTCAAAAATGGTAGTTGCCAGGTGCCTGGGTGGCTCAGTTGGTTAAGCGTCCAACTTCAGATCAGGTCACGATCTTGCAGTCCGTGAGTTCGAGCCCCGCTTCGGGCTCTGGGCTGATGGCTCAGAGCCTGGAGCTTGCTTCTGATTCTGTGTCTCCCTCTCTCTCTGCCCCTCCCCCGTTCATGCTCTGTCTCTCTCTGTCTCAAAAATAAATAAAAAACGTTAAAATTTTTTTAAAATAAAAAAATGGTAGTTGCTTCTGTTTTCACCACATTTGCTTCTTATTTTGTAATAATAATGAATAAATATTAACAAATGGATGGATTTTAATCCTAAAGACTTATTTCTAATAGTTTAGACTACATTTTAATGAATCTGTGTTCATTAACACTTGTTACCCATCTTGTATGTCAACACCTATGTGTTACCATCTAACCAAATGGAACCAACAGAAATAACTATTTACATAGGCCAGCACAACTCTGTATATGCCAAAAATTGAAAGTAAATTATGTTGGTGATGACAGAAGATAATTAATGAAGTAGGTATTAAGGCAAAATCTTAGCCTAATACCAGTGGAGAGACCATTGCAAATTAAAAAAGAAAAAAGAAAGTTGCTAAAAAAGATGAATATATTATGAAATATGTTTTATTATAATCCACTGCATAACTGCTTCCAAAGGTTTTCACTGAGAATTCACTTCCTCACATTGCTCGAGATGGATTTCTGATTGTACATTTTTAATTGTGTGAATTAACTGAAGAAGAGAATGTACAAAATTGTATGATCTTATTTTTCTTTAGGTTTAAAACGTTGCAGAGTTTTACCTTGTGTCCTGAGGATTAACGAACATATAATTGTAAGAACATGGACTTATGCGTTACCTATCAAGATGTCCCTTCCCAATGACACCCAGTTTCATCCCTCCTTCTTTTTGCTGCTGGGGATCCCAGGACTGGAAACTGTCCACATGTGGATTGGCTTTCCCTTTTGCGCTGTGTACATGATTGCACTCATAGGAAACCTCACTATTTTGTTTGTGGTCCAGGTTGACAGCAGCCTACACCAGCCCATGTTCTACTTCCTGGCCATGTTGGCTACCATTGATTTGGGTCTGTCCACAGCTACCATCCCCAAGATGCTTGGGATCTTCTGGTTTAGTCTCAGGGAGATAATCTTCAATGCTTGTCTCACCCAGATGTTTTTTATCCACAACTTCACTGGTATGGAGTCAGCAGTCCTGTTGGCAATGGCTTATGACCGCTATGTGGCCATATGCAACCCACTTCGATATAGCACCATTCTCACCAACAAGGTTGTCTCTGTGATTGGTGTTGGTGTGTTAGTGAGGTCATTTATTTCTGTTATTCCATTTGTGTTTCTTATTTTGCGACTACCCTTCTGTGGGAATCATATCATTCCCCATACCTATTGTGAACACATGGGTCTGGCTCGCCTGTCTTGTGCCAGCATCAAGATCAATATCATCTATGGCCTGGGTGCTATTTCAATCCTAGTATTTGACATCATAGCCATTGCCCTTTCTTATGTTCAGATACTCCATGCCGTTTTCCATCTTCCTTCCCGCGAAGCCCGACTCAAGTCCCTCAGCACATGTGGTTCTCATGTTTGTGTAATTCTTGCCTTCTATACACCAGCCCTCTTTTCCTTTATGACACATCGTTTTGGCCATAACGTCCCCCGCTATATCCACATACTCCTGGCCAATCTTTATGTCGTGGTGCCACCAATGCTCAACCCTGTCATCTACGGAGTCAGAACCAAACAGATTTATGACCGTGTGAAGAAAATAATATTGCAAAAATAAAGAATTAAAAAGGAATATGTATATAGATGGAACTTCTCAGCAGAGAAATGCCTTGTGATATTAAATTTAGTAAATTTAAATGTGATTGACGTGTTTATTTTTGGGGGGGGGGAAGGGGGTCCATTCTGTAAATATTTTAATGAATTCAGAGACTGAAAGCTTAAGCTTTGTTATCCAATTTATATGGTAAGTGAGGGCATATCAGAGTCTTTATATGTGATTTTTAATAACTAGTGTCAGTAGATTTAAAGTAGAATTTATAGGGCATGCCATATTTTTTTGGACATGTACTGGTTACCCTTTATCATTTATATGGCTCTTTTTTTTGATGATTCTTATTCCTTTTTTATCTCTAGGTGTCCCTGTATTGGTTTCTCTCTCCTTATTTTGCATCCCTCCCTTATCTGTTCTTCTTTTTCGTTTTTTTTCCTCTTCAGAAATTAT
The DNA here is from genome assembly GCF_014898765.1 of Herpailurus yagouaroundi. Taxonomy (NCBI): domain Eukaryota; kingdom Metazoa; phylum Chordata; class Mammalia; order Carnivora; family Felidae; genus Herpailurus; species Herpailurus yagouaroundi. The sequence continues at coordinate 444,788 of NW_024412411.1, forward strand.
GCAAATTTTCATTGCATTACAAAAACCGTATTGTGATATCCTGTGATTTCATCAAAATACTGCAAAGATCCAGAATCATATCATAGATTAAGTCCTGGTTTTATACATAGAAAGGAAGTGAGGAAATAAATGTGGCTACAAAAACCTTCCTCCTAATTTTTGTGTGGCGTTTCTCACAAATATATTTAGGTTTACATAGACCCAACTCTGATGTAAACTTGAAGGAAGAAACCTCCTGCAGCCTGGAGAGGCTGCCCACTGTCACCTCCTAGGTTCTATTGGTTTTCTCAGTTGCTTTGAGAGTCATTTGTAATTGTTTCCTTTTGTCCTGTCTTTTCATATATGATTTGAACAGTTAAACAAAACTGGATTCCACTCCTATTTCTATCTTTGATGCGTAAGTTTCAGTGGCCTCAATTTCTTTTCTTTCCAAATATAGTCATAGTTTCATTTCAGAGATTAAGCATGAAGACTTAATTATATGATGCTTCTAAAGTCATCAGCATAGTTCCCAGGATGTTGTTTGCAATAAATACAAAATAATTGTTAGCCATTAGTATTATCATTATTTGTGTTACTATGTTTTGTTTATTATTCTCACCCTTGGCAACAGTGTTTCTATAAGAGGTGTTTATGGGTTTTATTTTAATACCACCCTCACATAAAATAACCTGAAGCTAAAGTGACGCAAAGTACAAAAAGTATCTAATATAATATATGCATTGTATATGTACTACACACACACACACACACACACACACACACACACAAGATACTAGTCCACAACTAATTTGATGATATTTTATAAATACTTGAAAAAAAAATGAAACAACAAACAAACAAAAAAAAATAAAAACTTGATTTTCTTAAAGTTATTATTTAAGGAAAATTTTCAAAATGCTCATTTTGGGAGAGAGAGAAGATGGCGGTGTAGGAGGATGCTGGGCTCACCGCGCGTCCTGCTGATCACTTAGATTCCACCTACACCTGCCTAAATAACCCAGAAAACCGCCAGAGGATTAGCAGAACGGAGTCGCTGGAGCCAAGTGCAGACGAGAGGCCCACTGATGAGGGTAAGAAGGGCGGCGAGGCGGTGCGCCCTCCACGGACTGGCAGGAGGGAGCCGGGGCAGAGGGGCAGCTCGCCGGCCTAGCAGAGCCCCCGAGTCTGGCTTGCAAAAAGCGGAGGGGCCTGACGGACTGTGTTCCCACAGCAAGTGCGACTTAGCGTCTGGGAGGTCATAAGTTAACAGCTCTGCTCAGAAAGCAGGAAGGCTGGAGGACAAAGGGAAGGAGAGCTGCTAAGCCCCCGGATGACAGAGCTCAGTTTGGTGGGGAACAAAGGCGCTCGCCAGCGCCATCTCCCCCACCCATCCCCCAGCCAAAATCCCAAAGAGAACCAGTTCCTGCCAGGGAACGTGCTCGCTCAGCGCAAACACCCAACTCTGCGCTTCTGCGGAGCCAAACCTCCGGCAGCGGATCTGACTCCCTCCTGCTGCCACAGGGCACCTCCTGAAGTGGATCACCTAAGGAGAAGCAAGCTAAGCCTGCCTCTCCTGCCATTGTGTACCTTGCCTACCCACCCCAGCTAAGACGCCAGATCCCCAACATCACAAGCCTGGCAGTGTGCAAGTAGCCCAGACAGGCCAC
>NW_024412411.1:446836-491859 GCF_014898765.1 Herpailurus yagouaroundi
TGAGAGATATAAATATTTGAATTGTTTCTCATTTTATTTGGTTATTTCTATTTTTTCTGGACTGATTTTTTTTTTCTTACTGTGAATGTTTTAGTTGACTTTATGTGTTGCATTTTATAGGTTTGAAGATCCCTCTTAAGTGGGATATTTCCCTATTTCCTTTTACTCTCTTTTTAAAATCTCTTTTTTTTTCCTACTTCCTGTCTCACTTGCTCACTTTATCCTCTCTCCTATAAATTTTACCGTCATTGTACCTACAAATCAACTCCTGTCCAGAAATTTTGTGATGGTCTCTACCAAGAGAGCTTCAAGGCAAAAATTTGTCTTCTCATTGGAGCTTCAGGATATCTGACAGGCAGTGACCAAAAGGTGCTTGGATCATTTGAATTCAGAGGTTGACAGTGTGATTTGCAAGCTATGCTCATACACCTTCATGGAAGTATGAGCCCCCAAAAATTATCCCTAATAGTTTTTTTCAGTTTTCATTCTGATGTAGTAAATCACATCCCAGACTTGACTTCCAATAGTAGGGTTTGTTCCAACTCTGGTGGAATGTTTTTGCCTTTATTAGCTCAAAGGAGTAGATATTTCATCTTATTCAGTACCTTTTTTTTTCTGAAGTATTTTTTATTTTGTTTTTTTCGTTGTTTTTTGTTTTGTTTTGTTTTTACTTTTTGAGGAGTAACTTACATACAGTAACATGTATAGATCTTTTGTGTACAGTTCCATGGATTTTGGCAAGTGAAGGTACTTATGTAGCAAATGTGAATCTAATTATGCATATTTTTATTTCTCCAGGAAGTTCTCTTGTCTTGTCTCCCAAGATAGACAAACATGATTCTGATTTCTATCACAGTAGGGTTGTGTCACCTGTTCCTGAACTTTAAATACATCGAAGCAAACTGTATGTAGATTTTTCCTCTTAGCTTATTTCACTCAGAAAAGTGTTCATTTTTAATATTTATTATGTTGTAGTATGTACAGTAATTCTTCTCTTTTTTATTTCTGAGTAATATTTCATTGGATGAATATACCCTGATGTGTTTGTCTGTTGTTCAGTGAAAGTTTATTTGAATTGTTTCCCCTTTGGCAGTAGTATTGTGAATAAAGTTGCCATGAACATTTAAATATTGGATTTTTTGTGGGTAAACATTTCCATTTCTCTTGGTAAAATGACCAACAGTGGAATTTTTGGGTACAGGATAGGTGTAACCAAATATATATTTAACATTAGAATACTTTTCACCCCCACCATCAACTTAAGAGGTTTTCAGTTGCTCCCTATTTATATTGTCACCACTTCATATTGTCAATATTTTATTTTTTTTAATTGTACCAATCTTGTATAGCATGAACAGGCATTTCATTAAGGAGTTAATATGTATTTGCCTTACAATTAAAGTTTCTAGGCAGGTTTTATTATATTTATTGAATCTTACATATCTTTATGAGTACATATGCAAATTTTTCCTTACCTTTTATATTGCTTTTTTCATTTCTTAATAAGTAAATCATAGAAGATCTTTATATAGTGAAGTTACATTACCTTTGTCAGAACTATTTATTGTTAATATGTTTTTTCTGTCTGTGATTTGCCCTTTAATTTTTGGATAGTTTTTTTTACAGAATAAAATAAGAAATCTTTTCCTTCCTCAAAGTCTCAAATACATTATCTTATTATGTCTTCTAGGGACCTTATAATTTGAATTTCAATTGGATTAAGAGCTTGGATTTATCTCAAGAAATGCTCAGATCCTGCATTTAATTTGAAGGCACAGTACATACAGTAGCCTGATATGTTTGATGCAGATGGTAAGAGAAAGAGAGGGATCAAGGATGAGTTCATGTTTTATTTTTCTTAGGATATTAGAAATAGGATAATAATGATCAATAATGAAGATGTGTTATGTGTATGTGTACAGGAGTGTTATGTACAATTAGGAACCTTGTCATTCATTCATTCATTCATTCATTCATTCATTTATATTTTTGAGAGAGAGAGAGAGAGTGCTAGTGAGTGAGAGGCAGAGACAGAGAGGGAGGGAAGGAGAGAGAGACAGAATCCATCAGAGGCAGAAAAAATTATCCCCAGAGACAAAGAGAGAGAAAAGCAGGGCTCACCCAAAGCAGGGCTTGAGCTCACCCAATGTGGGATTCAGAACTGTAAGATCATGACCTGGGCCAAAGTCAGATGCTTAACCTACTGAGCCACCCAGGCGTCCCTTAGCTTTTATTTATAAATTAAGTTAAAAAGTGACCAGAGGGGCGCCTGGGTGGCGCAGTCGGTTGAGCGTCCGACTTCAGCCAGGTCACGATCTCGCAGTCTGTGAGTTCGAGCCCCGCGTCAGGCTCTGGGCTGATGGCGCTGATGGCTCGGAGGCTGGAGCCTGTTTCCGATTCTGTGTCTCCCTCTCTCTCTGCCCCTCCCCTGTTCATGCTCTGTCTCTCTCTGTCCCAAAAATAAATAAACGTTGAAAAAAAAAATTTTTTTTTAAATAAAAAAAAAAAAGTGACCAGAAAAATTTCAAGTATAAGAAATGATTAAACAGTACATATTCAATTTTACTTTGTTTTAATCTTTTTAATTTTTATGGCTAAATGATATTTTATGAAAACAAAAATTATATTTGTTCAACATTAAACATTTTATAAAATTAAGAAAATTTCCAGAAAAATAAACTCACTGTCTAGAGATAAATAATTTAAAATCTGGTATATTTGTGAAAATTATAGTTTCTTGATGTTGTGCATGTTGCACATAATTTTATAATTTTCATTTTTTTCCACTTAACACTGAATCATGAAGAGAGTCCAATGCAAGTAAGATATATTAAAGTAAATCTTTAAATGTTATACATCTTATTCCATTATAGCATAGCTGTAAAAATTAAACTATGGAATCACATAGGCTGGCTTGGGATACAGGCTCTATGTCTTACTAACTGTGTGACCTTGGGCAAAGTGCGTCATGTCTGCATGTCTCATTTTCCTTAACTCTTAGAAGACAAAACTAGCACCTGAACCATAGGATTGCTACAATAATGAAATCAAATAATATATGTAAGTATTTGAACTGTGTCTGATACACAGTGAGAGCTTCAGAAGCACTAGCTATTATACAGTTTTGAATAATGTATTTCTTTATTATTAATTCAACATTTAAGATCATATTGATTTCAAGTACAGTTTTGATACTCATTCCTAAGTTTGTGGGCACCTCTCTCTTACTCTTGACTTCAAAATGCATCATTATATGTTAAGGATATTAGAGTATCTACTAAAAAATACAGCAGGAAAATTTTTCCAATTAAATTTGGGAATAATGTGAAAGCAATAATGTTCTGTCAGGTGCAAAAAAAAATCAAAGCTTCCAGACAATGAAAATAATAATAATCTCTTACAATATTTTAAGTCCATGCTATGTATCAGGTATAGTATTAACCTTTTGTTCATATTATCTCTTTTCCTCCTAATAAATGTAATCTACCTCCATCTTACACATGAGAAAGCAGAGTTCTAGTGTTGCAGAACTAGTTGTTATAATTAAATACCAAATTATTTAACATAGAAAATAAATAGTGCATGATCTGATGTAAACCAGCTTTGGCCCCCACTTCAATCTCTGTATTAACCACACTGTTCTACCTTACATATGAATCTGTAAACCTAAATCAGAGATTTAGCAAATCTCTATGATCCTCCTCATGTGTTCTCTTCTTGAAATACTTTCATATACCTACTAAGAAAGTAGTCCTTGGGAGCAAATACCAATCATTAGCTTGTATCTGAGCATGTATTCGCTTCCTGATTAGACATACAGTAAAATCTTGCATTCCAAGTAACTTGTTCTGCAAGTGTTCCACTAAATGAGCAAATATTTCTAAAAAATTTTAACCTGATAAACGAGCAATGTCTTGCAATACAAGTAGTACATGATGCTAAATGTCACATGATCACAACTGAGCCAATGATTCTTGAAATTCTCTTTGATATACAAGTGCTTTGGATTACAAGCATGTTTCTGGAATGAATTATGTTTGCAAACCATGGAGACTCAGTATCATTTTGTAGCTCTATATGTTTCACTTCCAACATATTTCATTGCAGATATTCTGTGTTTTCTTAGCAAACACACAACCAATTTTTGTAAGGCAAATTACTTTTACAGCCAAAGTATACAAGTGGTATCAGGAAACAGGACATTGTTCTTAAAGGGAGGAGAGACATTTGATAGAGCCAAATGTGTTCGTCATTGGCTTCTGAATGAATAGTGTTTCTACAAATGATCTACTGTTAGTGAGGTGGCTATGTATTTATTTTTAAACATAATGAATTTCTAGTATGTGTAAGAATGCATTTTACTTCTGCTTAGTTCCCCAGCCTTCTGCCTTTACTTACACTTCTCCAAAGGCAAGGGAATTAAAAGCAAAAATGAACTATTGGGACCTCATCAAGATAAAAAGCTTCTGCACTGCAAAGGAAACAATCAACAAAACTAAAAGGGAACTGACAGAATGGGAAAATATACTTGCAAATGACATACCGGACAAAGGGCTAGTATCCAAAATCTATAAAGAACTCACCAAACTCCACACCTGAAAAACAAATAATCCAGTGAAGAAATGGGCAGAAGACATGAATAGACACTTCTCTAAAGAAGACATCCAGATGGCCAACAGGCACACAAAAAGATGCTCAACGTCACTCCTCATCAGGGAAATGCAAATCAAAACCACACTGAGATATCACCTCACGCCAGTCAGAGTGGCTACAATGAACAAATCAGGAGACTATAGATGCGGGAGAGGATGTGGAAAAATGGGAACCCTCTTGCACTGTTGGTGGGAATGCAAATTGGTGCAGCCGCTCTGGAAAACAGTGTGGAGTTTCCTCAAAAAATCAAAAATAGACCTACCCTATGACCCAGCAATAGCACTGATAGGAATTTACCCAAGGGATACAGGAGTGCTGAGGCATAGGGGCACTTGTACCTCAATGTTTATAGCAGCACTTTCAACAATAGCCAAATTATGGAAAGAGCCTAAATGTCCATCAACTGATGAATGGATAAAGAAATTGTAGTTTATATACACAATGGCAATAAGAAAGAATGAAATTTGGCCTTTTGTAGCAACGTGGATGGAACTGGAAAGTGTTATGCTAAATGAAATAAGTCATACAGAGAAAGACAGATACCATATGTTTTCACTCATGTAGATCCTGAGAAACTTAACAGAAGACCATGGGGAGGGGAAAGGGAAAAAAAAGTTAGAGAGGGAGGGAGGCAAACCATAAGAGACTTAAAAACTGAGAATAAACTGAGAGTTGATGGGGGGGGAGGGAGGGGAAAGTGGGTGATGGGCATTGAGGAGGGCACCTGTTGGGATGAGCACTGGGTGTTGTATGGAAACCAATTTGACAATAAATTTCATGTTTAAAAAAAAATCAATAGGAAAGAGATGTTTTTAATTAGCTAGCACAATAAAGCATATTTCAAATGTAAAAAAAAAAAAGTTGCTGGGGCGCCTGGGTGGCGCAGTCGGTTAAGTGTCCGACTTCAGCCAGGTCATGATCTCGCGGTCCGTGAGTTCGAGCCCCGCGTCAGGCTCTGGGCTAATGGCTCAGAGCCTGGAGCCTGTTTCCGATTCTGTGTCTCCCTCTCTCTCTGCCCCTCCCCCATTCATGCTCTGTCTCTCTCTGTCCCAAAAATAAATAAACGTTGAAAAAAAAAATTAAAAAAAAAAAAGTTGCTGCAGGTCAGGTCAAAGAGGTTGTTGCCTGTTTTCTCCTTTAGGATTTTGATGGCTTCCTGCCTTACATTTAGGTCTTTCAATCATTTTGAGTTTATTTTTGTGTATGGTATAAGAACGTGGTCCAGGTTCATTCTGCATGTTGCTGTCCTGTTTTTTCAACACCATATGCTGAAGAGACTGCTTTTTTTCCACTGGATATTCTTTCCTGCTTTGCCAAAGATTAGTTAGCAATACATTTATGGGTCCATTTCTGGGTTCTGTATTCTGTTCCATTGATCTATGTGTCTGTTCTTGTGCCAGTACCATACTGTCTTGATGATTACAGCTTTGTAATAGTTTGAAGTCCAAAACTGTGATGCCTCCAGCTTTGGTTTTCTTTTTCAGGATTGGCTATTCAGAGTCTTTCCTGGTTCCATACAAATTTTAGGATTGTTTTTTCTAGCTCTGTGGAAAATGCGGGTGTTACTTTGATAGGGATTGCATTGAATATGTAGATCGCTTTAGGTAGTATTGACATTTTAACAATATTTTTTCTTCCAATGCATGAGCATGGAATGTTTTTCCTTTTTTTGTATGTGTCTTTCTTTCCTAAATTTCTTTCCTAAAGTTTCTATACTTTTCAGTGTATAGATTCTTCACCTCTTTGGTTAGGTTTATTCCTACGTATTTTATGAGTTTTGGTGCCATTGTGAATGGGATCGATTCCTTGATCTCTCTTTCTGTTGCTTCATAATTGGTGTATAGAAATGCAACTGATTTATCTACATTGATTTTATATCTGTGACTTTGCTGAATTCATGGATCAGTTCTAGCAGTTTTTTGGTGGAGTTTTTTGGGTTTTCCACATCTAGTATCATGTCATCTGCAAACAGTTAAAGTTTGACTTCCTCCTTGCCGATTTGGATGCCTTTTATTTCTTTTTGTTGTCTGATTGCTGAGGCTAGGATTCCCAACACTATGTTGAATAACAATGGTGAGAGTGGACATCCCTGCCATTTTCCCAACCCTAGGCGGAAAGTTCTCGGTTTCTTACCATTGAGAATGATATTACTGGTGGGTCTTTTTCATATATGGCTTTTATGATCTTGAGGTATAATCCTTCTATCCCTACTTTCTTGAGGGTTTTTATGAAGAAAGGATGCTGTATTTTGTCAAATGCTTGTTCACCTATTGAGAGGATCATGTGGTTCTTATCCTTTCTTTTATTAATGTGATGTATCACACTATTGGCAGATATTTAACCAGCCCTGCATCCCAGGAATAAATCCCATTGATCATGGTGAATAATTTTTTAATGTATTATTGGATCTGGTTTGCTAGTATCTTGTTGAGAATTTTTTCATCCATGTTCATCAGGGAAATTGGGTCTTAGTTCTCCTTTTTAGTGGGGTCTTTGTCTGGTTTTGGATTCAAGGTAATGTTGGCATTATTTATTTTATTTTAAAGGTTTATTTTGAAAGAGAAAGGGTGAGGGCAGAGATAGAGGGAGAGAGAGAAGCCCAAGCAGGCTACATACTGTCAACCCAAGCCTGGCACAGGGCTCAAAGCCACAACCATGAGATCATAAGCCAAAATCCAGAGTCAGACACTCAACTGACTGAGCCACCTAGAACCTGTTGTTTAAATGCTTAAGTTCAAAAGCTTTGGGTGTTCTGGAAAATGTTTTAATCCATAAATACAATGATATGGGGGGAAGGGAGGGATATACTTGAAATTAGTATATTATATAATGGTAGCACTGATTTCAGTTGAGCCTCTTCATTTTAAGACATTTTTTAGTATGTCCTATGGTTCAAAATGTGTGCTTCCTGTCAAGAACATGGAGTGTTAAGACAGGAGGCTGGGATAGATAAGTTTCATTACAATAGCAATCATGTTACAATACATAAATGCATCAAAGTAACAAGTTGTACACCTTAAATTTACACAATGCTATATATCAAATGTATTCCATAAAAAAAAAAAAAAGACAGGAGGCTAAAAAACTAAAAGCTAATCACTGTTGGGCAACAAAAAGTTACAGACATGGCAACGAAAGGTTTTCATCAAATAAGCCTTTGGTTTAATCTAAAAAATCTTCTTTATTTAACTTAAAAAATGTTTATACAAAGTTATAAGATGTTGTGAAGATTGAGCTATTTCTATGTTTCTCTATACATACATAAACGTTGTGGTCACAATTTGTTTACCTTCTGCAAATGATAAAGTCAATACAAGTAGTAGTTACACAAATGACTGTTAAGGGATTTTTCCTCCTTGGCTGTTAAGGAGAACCTAAGTTATTCCAAGACCTGGGGAATAATAAATATCTTTGTTAAAATGGATCTTCCATTTCTCACAGATATATTCTAGAGTAGCAGACAATATTAAAAAAAAAAACTAGGAGAAAAGGAATACAAAGAGAATCAGATGTAGATTTAAGTAGGTAAAAAAAAGAGAGAAAGTAAAATTTCTTGAAGATTCAGAGAGAGAGGAGGAAATCATGACAGGATACTCTCCTTTACATACCAGTTTTATTTGGAGTGTTCATTTAAAAAAATTATATTAAATTGTATTTATATGTTGTTTTAGTCTAATTTATAGACAGCCCTGTAATGTTAAAGAAACTTTCACTTACTTATATCTGTATACTCAAAATGTAGTATGGAGCTGAGCATATTGGATAAGAGAATTTTTAACACATATTTTAAGAGATTTTATTATTTGTTTGGCTTTTGGTGTTTTGTTTTTTTAATTTAGAAAGATGCAGAGACAGCATGAGCAGGGGAGGAGCAGAGAGAGAGGGAGAGTGGAGAGAATCCCAAGCAGGCTGTGCACCATCAGCACAGACCACAAGATCATGACATGAGCCAAAATCAAGTCGGACGCTTAACCAACTGAGCCACCCAGGCATCTCATTAAGGGATTTTGTTAAACTGAAGTATAATAAACATACAATGTTATATTCGTTTAAGATGTACAATATAATGATTCAAAAATTCTATACATTACTCATTGCTCATCACGGTTAAGTGTACTCAATCTCCTTCACCCCTCCACCTCCCCTTTGCAGCCACCACTCTGTTCTCTGTATTTAAGAGGCTTTTGGTTTTATCCTCTTTTTCTTTGTTTGCTCCTTTGTTTTGTCTCTTAAATTCCACATATGGGTGATATCATATGGTATTTGTCTTTCTCTGACTTATTTCATTAAGCAGTATATTCCATATATATTCCATTATCTTTTCTCCTTTCTTCCCCTCTGTCTGTCACCTTACCATCGGCTGGGGAAGTATGTAGCAGACTCACCAAAGTGTGCACCATAAGCGATTCTGAGCCTGTCGTGATCTTTCTATTTTCATACATACTGAGATAGGGAATGGAGTTTTTATCCTTCATGTGATGCTCCCCAAAGGAGAGCCTCCAAATGAAACTCTCCAGGGCCTCATCTCTGAAGGACAAGAGGGCCCCAAGTTCCCTATTTTGAGCCAGGTCCTACACTGGGTAGAAACATCCACCAGGAACTTCTGCTCTTCTCTAGGGACAAAGATTCCAACTACTCAGAATCAGTGCAATGATGTGCACCTGAGCCTATGTGAACCAACTATATCCCTTGCCTGAAAGATAAGTCATAACACATCAGGAGAACATTTAGTGCCCTAAAAGCCAGTATTTGAATCTGATCAAGCCCAAGCAGAGTGGATTCTAGTTGCAAGGTCATCCACTTACAGACTGTGTGATTTGAGCAAGCTACTTATTCTCATTAAGACCTAATACTCTTTTTATATGGAAAAGGGGAAATAAAATGGTATCTACTTCATATGTTTCATGTAAAGTAACAGGCAGTGTCCCTGGTACTATATCTTTTACACAATAAGCATTTAATAAATGTAATAACAACTAGAAAATTCTACTGACTTTGTGAATGTTGCCTATTCATTTTATTTCAAACAAATTCCCTCATGATTCTTCACAAAGTCAAAATAAACTCGAGCTCCCAAATGCAGTTTAAGGTCCCAGCATGTAATTCTCTGCTGTTCTTCTCCATGTAGCATGCAGCTTTCTTACACTTCTCACGAGGGTCTTCCTGATCTCCAGTATCTCCCAAATGTATCATAATTTCAGACTTCTGTAAGCTGCTTTTAACAATTCTTGGTATACGATATTTTTTTTAATATTTTTTTGAGGGGGTGGGGCAGAGAGAGAGAGAGACACAGAATCCGAAGCAGGCTCCAGGCTCTGAGTCGTCAGCACACAGATGGGATCATGACCTGAGCCGAAGTTGGATGCTTAACTGACTGAGCCACCTAGGCACCCCATTATACAATATTTGAACACAGGAAGACATATAAGTAGGCTGTGCATTCGGTGGTTAGCGCAAATAAGACATGGATTAGAATGGAGGCATGTTATGTACTCCTCTCTCTCATTTCCTCATCAGATGTAACTATTACTGTCCCAACTTTAGTGTTTATTGTCATTTAACTTTTTTTCCCCCACTTTCTTACACATGAAAAAGTTCATAAACAAGTGGGAAGCACTGGTTGGAATTGACCAAGTCCTTGTTTATGTTCCCTAAATGCCAAATTCTGTTAAAATATTGTTCAACTGGCAAAACAATCTAAAGAAAATCTGACGTATCTCTTTAACTATCTTTTTTTTTTTTAATTTTTTTTAACGTTTATTTATTTTTGAGACAGAGAGAGACAGAGTATGAACAGGGGAGGGGCAGAGAGAGAGGGAGACACAGAATCTGAAACAGGCGCCAGGCTCTGAGCTGTCAGCACAGAGCCCGACGTGGGGCTCGAACTCACGGACCGTGAGATCATGACCTGAGCCGAAGTCGGACGCTCAACCGACCAAGCCACCCAGGCGCCCCATCTCTTTAACTATCTTATGTGAGGGTTGACAGACATAATTTTTAAAGAAAAAGTGACCACAAATGCCAAACTTTTTAGATTCTTTTTTTTTCTTTTATTTGCTCCTGCAGTTTAACAGCCATGAGAGCTCTCTGATCCTTTCAAATGCAACTTTAACATTTAATATGTTATAGAGTTGTTTCAGTTATTCCAAAACAGTGTTAATTAACCAAACTATGTGTTCATCATCAGAAGAACCACTAATTTTCAAATCTTGTGATGTTTTTCTTTATATTTTTATGTTTTTCTAAATGTGTATTTATTGGAGCACCTGGGTGGCTGAGTTGGTTAAGCATTCGACTCTTGGTTTTGGCTCAAGTTATGATCTCATGGTTTATGAGTTCAAGCCCTTCATCAGGCTCTGCATTGGCAGTGTGGAGCTTGCTCTGGATTTTCTCTTCCTCCCTCTGCTCCTCCCTCCTCAAAATAAATAAATAGACTTAAAAAAATAAAACATTTATTTTTTTATTTTGAGAGAGAGAGAGAGAGATCACAAGTTGGGGAGGGGCAGAGAGAGAGGGAGACAGAGAATCCCAAGCAGGCTCCACGCTGTCAGCACAGAGCCTGATGTGGAGTTTGATCTCATGAATAATGAGATCATAACCTGAGCCAAACCAAGAGTCAGAGGCATAACCAACTGAGCCACTGAGTGCCCCTTATTTTTATTTTTTAAATAAACTTTTTTTTTGAAATTTTAGATCTACAGAAAAATGGAAAGGTAGAACAGAGTTCCCATGCAGCCTTCACTGTTTTCCCTGTTATTAACAATGTACGTTAGTACAGTGCAGTTTTTAAAAGTGAAGAGACAGGTGTATAGAAAACAAACACGACTACAGCATGGGAGTCATAAGTGCTCAGTGTCTTGTGATGGGTATTTTGTAACTTGAGACGTATACAGGGCAGAGGATATAGCCATAAGAGATCCCAACCCATACCAGGATGAAGACGAGGAAGAAAGCAGCTAAAAGACCACAGATGGCATTGATATAAGTGTTGGCACAAGCCAACTTGGCCATGCCCATGTGCTCACAGTTTTATGAGCAATAACGTGGGCATCACAAAAAGGCAGACAGTGAATTAGGTAGACAGTGTGCATATGACTGCACTCAGGGAAATACCCATTCTAATTCCTGACATCCAGACTGTCAGGATGGTGGTACAGTGCAGTGATGCACAGATGGCCCCATGGTGGTCAAAGGCCATTGCCAGCAGTACTGCAGACACATTCCTGTGTATGAGAAACATCTGGCCCACACAGTGCTCCAAAGCCAATCTCATGAACATTAAACCAGAATGTACCCAGCCAGGAATGTAGAGAGGGCCAGATACATGGCCAGAAAAAATATAAGATTCAAGGATTCTGTCTATCCATATCATTATCTGAGATGTTACATTGAAAATAAGAGCCAAAATGTAAATGCAACAGAAGGGAAAGGAAATCCAGTCATGGACAGTCTCAAGCCCTGGGTTGCCTAAAAGAACAAAGTGCAGATGATGGAGCATGGTTACATTTTTATGGGGCATTCTGGAATTGGCTGAAATAGGAGGAGATATGATTCATTCTTAGAAAGAATTAAAAAAAGCATAATGCTTTCAAATGCTTAGTTCATATTTTAGTAGAGTGCAAGAGAAGGCAGTGATATTGTTTCTTGTCTATTAAAGAAAAGAAAATTCCTGACACTGAACACAGTTTGAATCTAAGAAACCAAAGTTTTATGACAACTAATAGCATAGCTAATGCCAAGAAATGATAAAATATCCTCTGAAGTTCTGAACTAAAATAATCTGTATTCTGGTACTTTCTGTTGAGCGAAGATTGGTATCTGGATTCATATAAAATGTAAGGACTTCCCCAAATGAGCATGTTAAGGACAAAGCCAACAAATCATCAAGACAGAGAAAGACCGATGTGGGTCCCCAAGCATAGCCACACTAACATAAAGAAACATCATATGCCAAGTAACTTAAGTATGTTGCATTTGATACTAATGTTCATGTGAATTCCAATTCAAAAATCGCCTCGAAAATCAACAGGTATCCTCATGAAATTACCCAACAAACATTCATAGACAAACACCGTCAAACAAATCTTAAACTGAAATAGATACAGGAAGGTTTAACTAGTAAAAACCAGCCTCAGAGCCAAAATATTTCTATGACAACGATGTACATCCCTTTGTTCCTGGGGCGATGAAAGAGCATAAGGAAACAAGGAGGACTTCAGGTTCTTCCCTGTTTCCTATATCTAAGGAGAATATCTAAGAAAGACAGTGCTCAGAGGAGGTGAAAGAAAGATTTGAGGGAGGTACTGATCATGGAAATAGCTCTTCCAGGTCAGGGTGAGGTCATACATTCTATGTCTTTACCCCAAGCACTATCCATAAGACCTTGTCCTTATTTTCTGATAAGGAAAGTTTTTTTAACACAGAAAATCAGACATAGTGAGAAAAGACAAGAAACCTGGAGAGTGAGGAAAAAACAGACTAAGGACATGGGAACATGGAGATGAGTAGAAAGCAGAGAATAAATTAAGCCAAGGGCTGATATTTTTTAAAGCAAAAATTAACAAGCTTCTGTCAGAACTGATTAAGAAGAAGGAAAAAAAAGGAAAGGGAAAGGGAAAGGGAGAAAGACAGAAGATGCTTTCTCAAAGTCAGGAATGAAGCAGGGTGTATCACTCTAGATACTGCAGACATTGACAGTTCCATAAAAATGAAAGTGACCATGTAGATCAAATGGACCGATTCCTCAAACTCTACAAATTGCCACATCTTATTAATATGAAATAGATCATTTAAATAGCCCTAGAACTATCAAGTCTCATTTTTAACCTGGGCCTCCTCTTAATTAGCCAGAGTGAAATCCTGAGCACACCTGATAGCATCACATATGGTCTGCAGACAAGACTATATATTGCAGTATACTAATGGTATCACTATACTATTAGCAATAGGATCTTTGCTGTGAAACCTCGTTCTGAGTGCTTACTTACTATGGTCACTATGATTCCAACGGTCTTGGTAGGAGTTCTTTAGAGAACAAAGCTTGAGTCAGTAAAATTCCATGGAGTAAAATCCAAGAAAGGAGGAGTGGGGTACAAGGGAAAGATGAAGGGAAGGAGGAAAGTCACTTTGCGGGTTTGTTCTCTAGTGTGTGGTTGTTCAGTGCAACTGATCTTGTAGTGACCTTCATACACCCCTACACTCACTAGTGACATTTTGCTTCTCCAGATATTAATGTTGGTTCAGGACCAATGTCTTATAATCACCCAAGATTCTCGCTATTTCTCTTCCCAGTGCATAGTCTTGATAGTAAATGGTCACATGTCCCTTTCAGGAAGACTAGTGTATAGTCAGCTGCTCAGCAGGATCCTTCTTCAAGGGGAGATAGCCCACTTCAGTGGGCGTCAGTCTTCAGAGCTGTCTCAAGATTGAAATCAGGAAGAACAGTTTGACAGAAAAAATTCCTGACATCATTCCTACTTGCAGAACTTTTCCTGGTTTCCTAGGTTCTCCTCAGGAATATATTTCTCACAGCCGTGATGAGGAGAGTGTTTTCTAGGCCCTCCAGGATAGACTTAGGGGCTGACTGAGCAGGTATGCATGGTAAATAAACTCTAACATTCTGTGTTCCCTGAAGTCTTTGGGAACTTTTTTTAATGGTATTTTTCAGAGAAAGTCTGGCATTTCCATTCATTTTACCGAGGACCATCTTTGAGAACAGGTTTTAGTCAATCATCTAACTGTTGTAAACACTCCCAAATACATTGAATCCAGAATCTCTATTTAATATTCTCATATTACAATTCAGCCTCATACTGTGTCACATTTCTTCTACTCAGATCTAGTACTCAGAGTTCAGTACCACACATGATCCCCAGGCTTCTATCTGTATAAAGTGGCAAAATCTTACAATTCTCTTGGTTAGTATATTTTATCCCCTGGAGCCTGCTGGCATGTAAGTCCAGTTACAGACCTAGAATTGTACTTTCCCACACAGTAGACACTAGCCATATATGATTATTGAACATCGGACATGTGACAAATTCAACTGATGGGATGAATTTTAATATTTACTTTAATATAAATATAAAATATTTTTCAATTCAACATAATTTCTTATGTTGCATATTATTTTAGCCATTGATTATTTAGTACAAAAAATAGTACAAAAAGATTAGTACAAAAAAAGATGTGCTTCAAGTGTTAAATACTGGATTAAGAAGACTTACTTTGATAATTTCAATGATATCAAATATTTAATTGATAGGTATATTGATTTTATGTTTAAATAATTTTTGAATAATATTAAGTTAGATTACATATTCTATTGAATTAATTTTCCTTTTTTTAGCTTTCATAACATAGTTAATAGAAAAATTACATAGGTGACCCACATTTTAGTCTTATTAAACACGATTATTCTCAGAAACTGTAAGAAGCAGTGGGAACTTTTCATGGCTGAGATTAGGAATCCATTTCAAGTCAGCTACCTCAGGGGAGGATATTACATTTATTTTGAACAGAGGGAGACTATCTAACTGAGACAAGAGAATAAGAGCTGCTTCTAACGGTAAAAGGGGGGTTGGCAGGATTCAGGATTTGCTTCATTGGAGTCTACCCACATAACATCATTCCAATTTTTGGAGTTCTATTTCTTTCCAATAAATGACCTCGTAGAAGATGATTTTTTTTTTTTTAGCATAGTCAAAAATGCTTTATTTCCTTACCTGGACTTTCAGCTGGGTATTAAAGCCCTGAGTTCATTGTAACTTCTCTGGCTTATTTATCATACAAAAAAATCAAGTCTCTAATGTCCTCATTCTTATTAAAATCTTTGGCAGAAATACTTGGACACTCAAAAAGGTTTGCCTCCTTTAAGCCCTTGGTTACGGAGAATAATATACATAACAGTTTCATCACTGCATTCTACAAATGACCAATGTCTCTTTTGCCAATAGCAGCAGGGGCCTTGCTATCCCTAAGGCTCATTAGATAAGGAACTAATTCCAAATTCCATCCTTAAGAATTTGTTATCCAGGAACCACTTTTGGTATCTATATTTATGTCAACTAAGGTTCAGAACTACTAAGAGCATGAAGAATAAAGAATTTATTGTTGGAGTTAGCTGCGGAGGGGAAGAGCCAAAATGACGGAATAGCATGGAAGCTTTTTGTGTGTCTCACGTCCATGATATACAGCCAGACCAACACTAAACCATCCGACACACCTAGAAAACTGATTGGAGGATTAACACAACTATATGCACAACCTGAACCACGAAATTCAGCAGGTACACGGCGCGGAGAGCTGAAATTGGGGAGCGAGAAGCTGTGAAAGGTAGGGAACTGCTTTTGCCTGTGGAGAGAGGACAGAGACTGGGGAGGAAGGGAGAGTATGGGAAAAGCACCCCTCCCCAAAAGCAGCTGGAGAGAAAGTGGAAAACTCGAAACAGCTGCAGGTACTAAACTAAAAAGGGAGAAAGGAGAGGGTTTAAATTCCATTAAAACTGTAAACAAGGGGAACGCAAAGGCTGCAACTCCGCAGCTCCATACCTGGTGGTGCTCTGGTGGGAAAGACGAATCCCCAGGAACAGAGTGGGGTCTGGGAGGTTCTTGGGCCACATGAAGAAAAGCGGTTCCACTGCTGGAAGGACACTTGAGACTGTTGAAGCCACCTGGTGCCAGCAGACCCTGGAAGGCAGCCGCATTCGCTGGTGCTGAGGCAAGGTTGCTAAGAGTGAAGCCTGGTGCCAGATGTGTGTTGTGATTTTCCATAATCCCTGAAACGCTGCAGCTACTCTGTCTCGTGAACTTTTTCTGGGGCGGGCTGGCACCTGGCCACAGTCTTAGGGCACCGGCAACAACAGGGTCCAGTGGGCATTCCTGGGTGCACTCAATATTCAGCCATTGCTCATTTGGCCATTGCTTGGTGAGACCCTCCCACAGAGGGGCAGAACGGGTCAAAGCTGCAGTCCTTTAGAAGTAAGGGGCCAGGGAAAACAGCCGCGTCTGAGACAAAACTTGGGAGAGAGGTATTGCCTTGGGCCTGGTCACAGAGAGTGAAAAAGCGGGGAGTGGACAAGAGTTGAAGACAGAGGACGGTGCGCGATTGCTGATCCGAGAGAACAGACCGGGTACCTGGGAGGCGCCATTTTCACCATTCCTGTGCATGCGCATATGCACCAATGAGCGCGGCAACAATCCATCCCAGTAGGCTAGCAGCGCCATCTAGTGGAGAGTGGAGCTGTTACACTGAGCCCCACCCAACTAGGCCATCTTTGCTCTTCAAGTACACAAGACTCACCGCCGGCTTAATTTATGGACTATAAAGAGCTACGTAGACTGACTTCTAGGGGAAAACGAAGCAACTTCAGTCCTATTTCAATCTGTTAGCAGGTTCATCTATTCAATTGTCTTTCTTTTTTCTTTTTCTCGTTTACAATTCTTTTCTTTTTCTTGACTACAGAAAGAAAAATTCATTTTTATTTTCAATTTTTATTAAAAATATCTTTCTTTAATTTTAATTACTATATTTTTTTACTTTTGAGTAAATTTTTTTCAAATTATACTTTACTTCCATCATTTTATTTTAGCCTACTTCAGTATATTCACCTTTCAAATTTTCAAACAGTTTCCTTTTTTTCTTTCTTTTTCTTTTTTCTCTTTTTAGTTTCTTTCCTTTTTCTTGAATGCAGAAAGAGAAAAAGTTCACTTTACTTTCAATTTCTATTAAAATATTTTTATTTAATTTTTATTACTATATTTTTTGCTTTTATGCAAATTTGTTCAAATTCTATTTTACCTCCATCATTTTATTTTAGTCTACTACAATGTATTCACTTTTTCAAATTTTCAAACGATTTCTTTTTTTCTTTTTGCTTTCTTTTTTGTTTCTTTTCTTTTTTCTTAAATACAGAAAATTTAAAAAATCACATTTATTTTTAATTTTTATTAAAAATATGTTTCTTTAATTTTTTATAGTATATTCTTTACTTTTGTGTATATTTTTTCAAATTCTATTTTACCCCATCTCATTTTAGTCTACTTCAGTGTATTCATTTTTTCAAATTCTCAAACGATTTCCTCCTCCCCTCTTTTTTTCTCTAATCTGTCAAAACACTTTCAACACTCAGACCAAAACACACCTAGGACCTAGCATCATCTATTCGATTTGTGTGTGTGTGTGTGTGTGTGTGTGTGTGTGTCTTTAATTTTTAATTTTAATATCTTTTTTAATTTTATTTTTTAATTTCAATTTTTCTACCTCATTAATTCCTTTTCTCCCTTCAAAATGACAAAATGAAGGAATTCACCCCAAAAGAAAGAGCACAAAGAAACAACAGCCAGGGATTTAACCAACACAGATACAAGCAAGATGTCTGAACCAGAATTTAGAATCACGATAATAAGAATACTAGCTGGAGTCTAAAACAGATTAGAATCCCTTTCTGCAGAGATAAAAGATGTAAAAAATAGCCAGCTATAACTGAGCTGCAATCACAGATGGATGCAGCGGCGGCAAGAATGGATGAGGCAGAACAGAGAATTAGCGATATAGAGGACAAAATTATACAGAATGATGAAGCAGAAAAAAAGAGGGAGATGAAGGCAAAAGAGCACAATTTAAGAATTAGAGAAATCAGTGACTCATTCAAAAGGAACAACATCAGAATCATAGGGGTCCCAGAAGAGGAAGAGAGAGAAATAGGGGTAGAAGGGTTATGTGAGCAAATCATAGCGGAAAACTTTCCTAACCTGGGGAAAGACATAGACATCAAAATCCAGGAAGCATAGAGGACTCCCATTAGATTCAACAAAACGGACCATCAACAAGGCATATCATAGTCAAATTCACAAAATACTCAGGCAAGGAGAGAATCCTGAAAGCAGCAAGTCCCTAACCTACAAGGGAAGAAAGATCATGTGTGCAGCAGACCTATCCACAGAAACTTGGCAGGCCAGAAGGGAGTGGCAGGATATATTCAGTGTGCTGAATCAGAAAAATATGCAGCCAAGAATTCTTTATCCAGC
This sequence comes from Herpailurus yagouaroundi, assembly GCF_014898765.1. Classification (NCBI taxonomy): domain Eukaryota; kingdom Metazoa; phylum Chordata; class Mammalia; order Carnivora; family Felidae; genus Herpailurus; species Herpailurus yagouaroundi. Next base: position 465,517 of record NW_024412411.1, read on the forward strand.
AAGACTGTCATTCAGAATAGGAGAGATAAAAAGTTCACAGACAAACAAAAATTAAAGGAGTTTCTGACCACTATATTAGCCCTGCAAGAAATTTTAAGGGGGACTTTCTGAGGGGAGAAAAGATGAAAAAAAAATATAAAAATAAATAAATACCAAAAGCAACAAAAGATTAGAAAGGACCAGAGAACACCACCAGAAACTGCAACTCTACAAGCATCATAATGGCAATAAATCCATATCTTTCAGTACTCACTCTAAATGTCAATGGACTCCATGCTCCAATCAAAAGACAAAGGGTAACAGAATGGATAAGAAAACAAGGTCCATCTGTATGCTGTTTACAAGAGACCCACTTTAGACCTAAAGAGGCCTTCAGATTTAAAATAAGGGGATGGAGAACCATCTATCATGCTAATGGTCAACAAAAGAAAGCTGGAGTAGCCATACTTGTATCAGACAATCTAGACTTTAAAATAAATACTGTATCAAGAGATGCAAAAGGGCATTATATCATAATCAAGGGGTCTATCCACCTAACAATTGTAAACATTTATGTGCCAAATGTGAGAGCACGCAAATATATAAATCAATTAACCACAAACATAAAGAAACTCATTGATAATAATACCATAATAGTAGGAGACTTCAACACCCCACTCACAGCAATGGACAGATCATCTAATCAAAAAATCAACAAGGAAACAATGGCTTTGAATGACACACTGGACCAGATGGACTTAACAGGTATATTCAGAACATTTCATCCTAAAGCAGCAGAATATCCATTTTTCTCCAGTGCACATGGAATGTTCTCCAGAATAGACCCTATACTGGGACAAACATATACACTACCAAAACCGAATCAGGAAGAAATAGAAAATTTGAACAGACCTATAACCAGTAAGGAAATCAAATTAGTAACCAAAAATCTGCCAGAAGACAAGAGTCCAGGGCCAGATGGCTTTCCAGGGGAATTCTACCAAACATTTAGGGAAAAATTAACACCTATTCTCTTGAAAATGTTCCAAAAAATAGAAATGGAAGGAAAACTTTCAAACTCTTTCTATGAAGCCAGCATTACCTTGATTCCAAAACCAGAGAGAGACCCCACTAAAAAGGAGAACTATAGACCAATTTTCCTGATGAACATGGATGCAAAAACCTTCAGCAAGATATTAGCCAACCGGATCCAACAATACATTAAAACAATTATTCACCACAACCAAGCGGGATTTATACCTGGGATGCAGGGCTGGTTCAATATCCACAAAACAATTAATGTGATTCATCACATCAATAAAAGAAAGGACAAGAACCATATGATCCGCTCAATAGATGCAGAGAAAGCATTTGACAAAATACAGCATCCTTTCTTCATAAAAACCCTCAAGAAAGTAGGCATAGAAGGATTGTACCTCGAGATCATAAAAGCCATATATGAATGACCCAAAGCTAATATCATCCTCAATAGGGAAAAACTGAGAGCTTTCCCCCCTAAGGTCAGGAACAAGATAGGGATGTCCACTCTCACCACTGTTATTCAACAATTGTATTGGAAGTCTTAGCGTCTGCAATCAGACAACACAAAGAAATAAAAGGCATCCAAATTGGCCAGGAGGAGGTCAAACTTTCACTCTTCACAGATGACATGACACTCTATATGGAAAACCCAAAAGCTTCCACCAAAAAACTGCTAGAAATGATTCATGAATTCAGCACAGTTTCAGGATATAAAATCAATGCACAGAAATCAGTTGCATTCCTATACACCAACAATAAAGCAACAGAAAGAGAAATCAAGGAATAGATCCCATTTACAGTTGCACAAAAAAACATAAAATACCTAGGAATAAATCTAACCAAAGAGGTGAAAAATCTATACAATGAAAACTATAGAAAGCTTATGAAAGAAATTGAAGAAGACACAAAGAAATGGAAAAAGATTCCATGCTCCTGGAAACTAAGAACAAATATTGTTAAAATGTCGATACTACCCAAAGCAATCTACATATTCAATACAATCCCTATCAAAGTAACATGAGCATTCTTCACAGAGCTAGAACAAATAATCCTAATATTGTATGGAAACAGAAAAGACCCTGAATAGCCAAAACAATCTTGAAAAAGAAAACCAAAGCAGGAGGCATCACAATCCCAGACTTCAAGCTATACTACAAAGCTGTAATCATCCAGAGAGTATGGTACTGGCATAAGAACAGACACTCAGATCAGTGGAATGGAATAGAGAACCCGGAAATGGACCCACAAACATATGGCCAACTAATCTTTGATAAATCAGGAAAGAATATCCAATGGAATAAAGACAGTCTCTTCAGCAAGTGGTGCTGGGAAAACTGGACAGAAACATGCAGAAAAATGAACCTGGACCAATTTCTTACACCATACACAAAAATAAACTCAAAATGGATGAAAGACCTAAATGTAAGACAGGAATCCATCAAAATCCTCGAGGAGAAAGCAGGCAAAAACCTCTTTGATCTTGGCCACAGCAACTTCTTACTCAACACATCTCTGGAGGCAAGGGAAACAAAAGCAAAGATCAACTAGTGGGACCTCATTAAAATAAAAAGCTTCTGCACAGCGAAGGAAAAAATCAGCAAAACTAAAAGGCAACTGACAGAATGGGAGAAGATATTTGCAAATGACATATCAGATAGAGGGTTAGTATCCAAAATCTGTAAAGAACTTATCAAACTCAACACCCAAAAAATAAAGAATCCAGTGAAGAAATGGGTAAAAGACATGAACAGACAGTTCTCCAAGGAAGACATCCAGATGGCCAACCGACACATGAAAAAATGCTCAACATCACTCATCATCAGGGAAATACAAATCAAAACCACAATGAGATACCACCTCACACCTGTCAGAATGGCTCACATTAACAACTCAGCCAACGACAGATGTTGGCGAGGATGCTGAGAAAGAAGATCTCTTTTGCATTGTTGGTGGCAATGCAAGCTGGCAGCCACTCTGGAAAACTGTATGGAGGTCCCTCAAAAAACTAAAAATAGAACTACCCTACGACCCAGCAATTGCACTACTAGGCATTTATCCACGGGATACAGGTGTGCTGTTTCAAAGGGACACATGCACCCCCATCTTTTTAGAGCACTATCAACAATATCCAAAGTATGGAAAGAGCCCAATGTCCGTTAATGGATGAATGGATAAAGAAAATGTATATATAAAATGGAGTATTACTTGGCTATCAAAGGTATGAAATCTTGCCATTTGCAACTACGTGGATGGAGCTAGAGGGTATTATGCTAAGTGAAATTAGTCAGTCAGAGAAAGACAAAAATCATATGACTTCACTCATATGAGGACTTGAAGAGACAAAACAGATGAACATAAGGGAAGGGAAACAAAAATAATATAAAAACAGGGAGAGGGACAAAACAGAAGAGACTCATAAGTGTGGAGAACAAACTGAGGGTTGCTGGAGGGATTATGGGAGGGGGGATGGGCTAAATGGTAAGGGGAATTAAGGAATCTACTCCTGAAATCATTGTTTCACTATATGCTAACTAATTTGGATGCAAATTTTAAAAAATAAATAATAAATAATAAATAAATATAGGAGTTAGATGCAATTGTGGGAGGAGCTAAGGGGAAAAATAGATCCCAAAACAAATTTTCTAGTCAGATTAGGCCTGCATTAATAAGGTGATGTTTGCAGAAGACTAGGTACTTTCAGGGGTGCCTGGGTGGCCCAGTTGGTTGAGCGCCCAACTTTGGCTCAGGTCATGATCTCACAGTCTGTGAGTTTGAGCCCCACATCTGGCTCTGTGCTGACAGCTCAGAGCCTGGAGCCTGCTTCAGATTCTGTGTCTCCCTCTCTCTCTGCCCCTCCCCCGCTCACACTGTCTCTCTATCAAAAAATGAATAAACATTAAAAAGAAATGAAAAAAAAAAGACTAGGTACTTTCAGCTTCTGGGATGGAATCATAAAGGAGTGAGTGTCAAAATTTAAGGTAGATGGTTTGTTATTCCTGGCTACTGCCTCTGTGTGTGCAAGTAAAATACCTGGTGGTAGATTTGTGATGGCTGTTGGTCAGCAGGTCAGTAAGCATGGAGAGCTGTGCATGAAGCTGAGGGATACGGGGAGAAATTAGAATCCTCTAGTATCGCTGTGTTTCTATCACTGCCTGGAAACAATATTGAGCCACAGAAAATAATGGCTGCTGTTTCACATTTGCTCCCACGGCTTATGCATTTCTTATGTGACCAACTCTCAACTGGAAACTTACAGGGAAGAGAATTCTGGGAAACAGAGTGCTAACAGGGTAGTCACAGAACTGTCACAGATGCACATTTTATCATCTGTGCTTATCCAAATGAGGAGCATAATTTAGTCTCAGTTAATATTTCAAGGAATTAATAACACATTGTTTAACTGATTGATAGTAAATAATCCAAGGAATAAGTGAACTCAAAATTCCATCAGGATATTTTTAACTGTAGCAAAATGAGAGCATTTCATTTTATTGTTCTACAAATTAGCTTAAAGAACAAATGAAGAGTGAGAAAAGTACAGGAGGATAATCAGCTTTAAAAGTTATTAAAATGTAATTCTCTAGTGATGACTGACACTGATTCAAGAACAAACAGACAAACCAACTATATAAATGAAAAACAGACTCTTGTACAAATTGAAATTTAATATGAAGAAAGAAAAAAATGCAAATCAGTTCTGAAGTGATGAGTTCGTAAGTCAATTATGTTATTAAACAGATTAGAAATAGAAACAGAAAGGTGTTTAATATTCTTACAACCTTACATCAAAATAAATTGCAAGTAGATTAGAATTAAAAGTAAGACTTAATAAACAAACAGACACACACACACCAATAACAATATAGATGTTGGGATGTCTATATATAATAAAGCTGTGCATAAGCCCTATGTTTCAAAGGGATAAAATGCTGTGTCATAGGTAATATTATCAGTATTGAGTTCATTTAAAAATTTAATCTGTGATATGAAAATAAGGTACTAATTATAAAGGGTTTATAGAAAGGTGTTAATATGTCAGGTGTAATCAAAAACTCATGCTATGATATTTTTAAGAAGCTGGGCAGAAAACTGGGAGAGGGCACAAAGAAATCACAGTAAATAACCACAATAAAAATAAACAAGTGACCTGTTCCATCAGTAACCTACTATCTGACAGTCCTCTTTGTAAGTGTAGAACCACTAGGAAATTTTCAAATATGCACAAAGACAATTCATAAAGATGTCACAACATCAATTTGGAATTAAAAATAACTAAAATATTACATACATTCAAATTATGAAAAGATAAAATGCAAATGACAGATTCGAATACATTTAGAAAGGAATATTGTATCCCATATATATCAACACAAACAGATCTCTAAATTTAATATTAAGTGAAAAAATTGCCTATGAAATGATACAGTATATTACCATTTACATGAATTAAAAAATTATAATCCCAACCCCCACAGAGAAAACTGAATTTAAAATGATCTGTTTAGACTCTAAAAAAGACAAAAAGGCATGTGGTGGTCATTCCTGTCTCTGAGGATAAGAAAAAAATGGGAAGTGGTTTGGGGTACGAGTCATAGTTCATTTCAACTTAACTGTCTCATGTGTTTGATTAAGAATAACATTAAAGATGAATAAGTCTCAGTAATAATAGTTTTTAATTTCATGTTGTGGGAACAAAGGTATTAGTTATGTTTCCTTGTCTTACTTTTGTTGAACTGAGGTAAAAATAGAGAACTTAAAAACAGGGGAGAAAAGAGCACTGTTAGCAAATGTAATGATGGGAAGTGTCATTGCTTGGACTGTTCATTCTCACACAAAGTGAAATAATGAAAACAGTTCTTGCTTCCACAATAGGAATTAGTCCTTGAACCTGAAACATTTTGAAGATTATTCAAATCATAGAATCAATAATGGGCCCAGATCACATCCCCTGGAATATCATCTTGTGGCACTAAATGTACACAGAGAAAAATCTCTGGAAAGAACACGCATTTTCCTTGCTAGATCAAAATATTTGGTAAACAAAGGCAAGAGTATCTACTTTTTAGCAAAGACACAGAGCACTCGTTCTCGTATCTGTTTGGTCCTTACACCATAAATGATGGGGTTGAGTGACGGTGGGATAACCAAATAGAGGTTGGCAACAAGAATGTGAATGTAGCGTGGTATATTGTGTCCAAATCGGTGAGTGAGGAAGGAGAACACTGAGGGGATATAGAAAACACAGATGACCCCAACGTGAGAGCCACATGTGCTTAGGGCTTTTAACCGAGCATCGTGTGATGGGAGGCGGAAGACAGCTCGGAGTATGTAAACGTAGGAGATGCCAATAAGGACCAGGTTCAGAAGAAAGAGAGACACCACAAAGAGCCCATAGATGGCATTGATACGGATGTTACCACAGGACAGTTTTGCAATGCCCATGTGTTCACAGTAGGAATGAGCTATTACACGAGCCTGACAAAAGGGTAGGCGGTAGATAAGATAGACTATGGGAAGTGTAAACAGAACTGGACGAATCACAATGCATATGCTGATGCCCACCAGCACCTGGGATGTCAAGATGGTCTTATAGTGGAGTGGAGCACAGATTGCCACATAACGGTCAAAGGCCATGGCTACCAGGACCTCGGCCTCCATGCCAGTGAAGGCATGGATCAAAAACATCTGGGCCACACAAGCCCCAAAGTTAATCTCATGAGCATCAAACCAGAAGATACCCAGCATGCGGGGCACAGAGGTTGTGGAAAGGGCCAAATCGATAGTTGAAAGGAGGGCCAGAAAGTAGAACATGGGCTCTCTCCACAGGGTCTGCTCCATCTTGATGACTAGCAAAATGGTGGCATTGCCCAGCAAAGCCACAAGGTAAACAGAGCAGAAAGGCAGGGAGATCCAGGCATGGGCTCTTTCCAGCCCTGGGATTCCAATGAGGAAGAATGTATCTGGGTGAAAAATGCTCCTGTTGGGATAAAGCATCCTCCCCAGTGACAGAGAAGGAGTTGCCATCCTGGAAGGAGGGAAAAAGAAGCTTGAATAAGATGTGGTTATGAAAATGATTAGCTTAGTGTTTCAATAGGTAATGAAAATGAAAAAGGTTGCTATTTGAAAGGGCTTGTTAATATATATCTTTTATTATAAGCTGAGCCATACTCATTTGAATGGGCCAGTCTCAAAGAATTTATTACTCGTTTTTGTTTAACACATGAGGTTCATCAGCAAACCTATGGCAAAGTTATGAGACACAGAACTTGATATTAAATACGGAATAATTTTGTATGCCCTGTATCTTTTGTAAAGCTCTCATCTGAAGAGGGGCAGATGAAAAATCAAGGATGCACACATGGAAATGCAGATATAATCCAAAAGGAGATAGGCCAGCTAGAAAGTAGAGTGGCAGGCACAGATGTACAAGACACTTCTGTAATTGGGAAGTGCAGAAATTATCTAATGATTCATGTGTCACTTCTGGACATAGAGAAAATGCCAAGATCCAGCCAAATATCCTGTAGAAAAGAGAGAAACACAATATCAGAAGTACACATTATCACAATCAAAAGCACAGACACTCTGGGATGCCTTCCCAGGAGCACACACAGGCTGGGTCATATACCTCTACACTTGAAACATCCCACAAAGAAAGATAATGATAAACCTTATGTTTATTTTCATTCATGTTCTTATTTTCCCAAGACCATCCCATTTCATTTTAGAGTGTTCAGGGAATGGTGGTTTCTAGTGGTATTTGAAAGCTTCTTCATTTACCCTCCACACCACACCAGTTCCTCTGGGAAAGCCTGCTGATTTCACCACTGCTAAGGAACTAGTGTGTACTGAGTGCACTCCTTTTGCCTAACTGGGGATGTGGGTAAAAGACTGCCTGGAAGGCTTCAGGTGGCATGCACCTGAAGAAGGCATTTTTGAGCAGCACAGAACTGTCTGGAACAACAAAGGCTGGTTGGAGAGACAACTGCCTTCTGTGATTGTGTAAAGGACACAGGGAAGGGTGCTTTTGCAATCCCTTAAAAACAATGAAGAAGCACCTAATCACTTATAAACTCAAATAATGAAATAAAGGAATGTTCTCCGGGTCTCCACCTTGAGGCAGAGGGATTCAAGATCAGGATGAAGTAGCATAGACTCCATTTTTTATCCTTTATATAGCTCCATATTTCTTGGGGAAACATAGCCAGGTAAAAAAATAAAATAAATGCTATATCCATTCTAGGATTAGAGGGGTGTGTGCGTGTGTGTGTATGTGTGTGTGTGTGTCTGTGTCTGTGTGTCTGTGTGTCTGTGTGTGCGTGAGAATGAGAGAAACAGAGAGGGAGGGAGAGAGGGAGAGAAGAGTTGTGTTTTTTTAACACAATTTGTGTTTTTTATATTGTGTTTATTTGTGTTTTTTAAGGACTGAAACTCCAGGTAACAGCCACCATCCAGTAACAGGATGCTGGCCAAGAACAAGCCTTTTAATACCCTGATGCCTACCTTGGGTTTAACTCTGAAAATAGACTCTCAGTAGTATGCTACCGCTCACCTCAGGTATTCGCCGTGCTACAGAAGTCTATTTCATTCATTCCCTATAACCCATGGCAGAAACAGAAATTATACTTTATCAACCAACTGTATGCTCATTTCATAGATGGATTTTAAAAGACTTGGATCTTCCTAGATGTTTGTAAGGAAACCTATTCTCCATTTAAAAGCTGCAAGATCAAACTGGCAACATTAACAAAACAAAAACAAAAACAAAACAAAAACAAACAAAAAAAACTACAATGAAAAAAATAAAATTTTCAGTAAAAAAAAAAAGTGCAAGGTTTTTCTCCATTAGATTCAGAAATTGGACCACATGATGCATATCCTATCATATTAGGCCAGCAGTTGTCAGCCACAGTTGACCATATCTCTTTCACTTGACTGCAGTACATACCCAAATCAAAAGAAAACTCATCTTTGATGCTTCATTCCTCCACGGGAATAGAGATACGAGGCAAATATCAAGCAGCACAGCTCTATTTGCCTTTTTTGAAAAAATACATCCAAGGAGAGTCATTGTATATTAAGGCTTTAGCTGCTTCTAATTTTAGAAAAATGAGTTAACTCCATTTTCTACTATAAATTGTGCCCAGGGATCGAATCCTCTGAGATTGCTGGCAAAACTCCTAGACTATGATTTAGATCAACAGAAGCCTAAGGGAAAAAAATGGCATAGATAGGAATTTATAGAAGGAAAATTAAACATGTGGGGCAAAACCCCACAAATATTATCATTTATATATGACATAAAGATAGATACATTCCATCTCCCTCTAAGTAATATTTTGCAGCCTAATTCTATAGATTGTTGTTTCCTAGATAAAATAGTCCATATTCTAATGGACTATTCTAAGCTCAAACATAATAACCTGGCATACGAGACGCATTTTCAACCTGAGCTTTCACTATCCCCATGCACTGGCCTGACCATGTGTTCTAGGTTTGTTGAATCCTTAGCTATGGGGATTGACATCTCTGAGGTTTTGGTCCCACTGTCCTTTGTTCATGACAGATCTCCTCAGTCTTCCCCCATTGACAATTTTTCATATCTATCTCACAAAGGCCATAGGGATAAGTGGTAAAAATATCCAATCCTGGAGTCGGTCTGATTCAGTTCAGATACTGGATTTCTCAGATTTCCTTCTCATATGGTTTGGAAGCACTTGTACAATGTTGTGAGATATTAAGTCCTCTTTATACATATAGTGGAGTGAAGATATCTGTACCTAGGTTTTTCATTATAGGAAATATTTGATTACTAGCTCAATTACAAGTGTCCATTCAAATTTTATTTTTCATCTTCAGTTATCTATAAAGACATTTTGAGAGAAACAAAAACTGACAGACTTCATTGCCAGCCAGGCTGTACAACAAGAAATGTTAAAGAATTACTAGCAGCTGATGGGAAATGGCAGAAGTTTTTAAATGGCTGTAAATGAAGAAATAAGGATCATTGGAAATATGGAATAATTATATTATCTATTTCAAATATAAAATGAGCTTTGCACACAAAAATATTTTTTTAATGTTTATTTATTTTTAAGAGAGAGAGAGAGAGCACGAGTGGGGGAGAGACAGAGAGAGAGGAAGACACGATCTGAAGCAGGCTCCAGGCTCTGAGCTGTCAGCACAGAGCCTGATGCGGGGCTCAAACTCACAAACCATGAGATCATGACCTAAGCCGAAGTCGGGCACTCAACTGACTAAGCCACCCAGGCGCCCCAAAAATATTTTTATTATATGCCTTTGAATGATTGCAAAAACAAAATAGGTACTTAAGTGGACAGAAGAGTATATTCACTCAAAGATATTGTACTTCCATTAAAATAAAAGTGCATTAGGAATCTACACATAATGTACATACTTTTGTTTATAAATGTACATGAAATATATAAAATAATATATAATTTCAGTGAATAAGTCAAAAATACAGAAAAACGTATTTTGAAATAGCATCACAGTGTCAAAATGTTTTAGGGTCATTGCAATACAGATACCATCAATTTCTCTCATTCTACCATGTGGAGTTTAAAATGTTTAATGATCATACAACAATTTAACAATGAAAACTATCATAAATGAATATTAACTGAAAAAATGACTTCACTCAGATCTATTGTCAAATAGGATATACTAAAAAAATAGGTTTCCCATGCTTTTAAAAAATAATGTGACAGTTTCTATTAACAAGATGGCAGCCTATGTAACTATTGTCATTCCTCCCACCCCGAAATCTTTAGATATGTTAAAATTGATGTTAAAACTAAGTGGTTTTTATATATACCTTCCAAATCAATAGGAACAGTTATTAAAGGACAAGAATAAGCAGCCTAGCGTATACCTGCAAACGCAAGACGTAGTTATATTTCAGACAGGGTTGGGGGTGGGGGGACGTGAATGTTTCTCTGTCTTGAGATTTTCAGAAAAGCCAGAGGCAAAAAGCAACAAAAAGCAAATTCCTAAAGAATTAGGTGGAGTTTCACAGTAGTGTCTCCACTACACAAAACTCTTACCCTAGTTGGGTTTTACAGTGGATGCTACAGGGTGTCATCCTTAACCCATTTTCAGATCTGAAGTTCTCAATCACCAAACCACTGTAATGTGTGCCTCTTTGCTTCTTCTCTTGCCTAATGGACCTTCTTCACCTAAGATCAAATCCTCCTCCCAGAGAGCCCCAAAAATGACTGGTTGGTAAAGCAGCATAAAGCTTACCCGATTCACCCCAATCAGGACAACTATGAAGGGCCATTCCAGCTCCAAAGACTCCTGTATAAATATCTGGCTGAAAGGGGCACCTGGATGGCTCAGTTGGTTAAGCATCTGACTTCAACTCAGGTCATGATCTCACAGTCAGTGGGTTCAAGCCCCACATTGGGCTCTGGGCTGACAGCTCAGAGCCTGGAGCCTGCTTCAGATTCTCTCTCTCTCTCTCTCTCTCTCTCTCTCTCACTCTCTCTCTCTCTCCCTCCACTCACATACTCTTTCTGCCTCTCAAAAATAAATAAACACTAAAAAAAATTAAACGTCTGGCTGACACTTTCATTGCCATTTCATTAAAAATCATTTTCTCCCTCTCTTTTCATCCATCTCACCCAGGTGCTGATCTTGGGAGCAAAGCTGTATTAGTTTTCTAATGCTGCTCTGATACATTACCATAAATGGAGTGCCTTAAATCAACATAAATTTATCATCTTGCAGCTCAGTTTGTTAGAAAGCTGATGCATACATATCTCACTGAGCTAAAATAAAGTGTTCAGCAAGTCTGCATTCTTTTCTAGAGACACTAGAGGAGAATATGTTTAGTTGCCTTTTCCAGCTTCCGTAGACTGTCCACATTCCTTAATTCATGGCTCTCTTACCCATTTTCAGAGCCAATATAATGACAGCTTAAGTCTTACACATGTGATATTGCTCTTACTTTGCTTTAATTGTATAAATGCACCCTGATGTTTATAGCAGCATTATCAACAATAGCCAAATTATGGAAAGAGTCCAAATGTCCATCAACTAATGAATGGATAAAGAAGATGTGGTATATATATATACACACACATATATATATATATATATGTATATATATATATACACAAACACACACACACAATGGAGTATTATTTGGCAATCAAAAAGAATGAAATCTTGTCATTTGCAAAGACATAGATGGAGCTATAATGTATTATGCTAAGCAAAATAAGTCAGTCAGAGAATGACAAATGACATACAATTTCACTCAAATGTGGAATTAAAAAAATAGAACAGATGAACATAGAGGGGGGAAAAAGAGAAGAGAGGCAAACCATAAAACAGACTCTCCACTATAGAGAACAAAGAGATAATCACTAGAAAGGAGGTGGGTGGGGGGATAGGTTAAATAGGTGATGGGTATTAAAAAGGGCATTTGTTGTCATGAGCACTGGCTATTTTATGTAAGTGATGAATCACTAAATCCTATACCTGAAACTAATATTACACTCTATGTAATGAACTGGGATTTAAACAATAACTTGGAAAAAAGAAATGTGTAAATAAGTATGCAATTGAGTCATCATGTTTCCTTCTCTGACTCTGTCTTCTATTTCTATTATTGTCTGCCTTCAAGGACTCATGATAACACTGGCTCCACCTTGATAGTCCAGGACGATCTCCCTATCTTAAACAACCTTAATCCCATGTACAACTTTAGTTACTCTTTGCCATGAAACTTAACATATTCACAAATTCTGAAGATTAGAATGAGGACATCTTTAAGGGGGCATTATTCTGACTTCATGAAATTTTCCATCTCAGGATGTGGTTTCTAAGAAATCCAACCTGCAAACACTGCTTAGCCAGGGTCTTTGAAGAGCCTACCAAGAAATCACATTGGCAAAGAAAAACTCACAGTAAATAGTACCAAATGTCCAAAGATTAGTAACAACATTTAAAAAAAAAAAGCTAACAAGATAGTGTGAAATAAAATAAAAAATAAACCACTTCAGGGATGCCTTGATGACTCAGAGAGTTGAGCATCTGAATCTTGATTTCAGCTCAGGTCATGATCTCAGGGTCATGGGATCGAGCCCCATATTGGGCTCTGTGCTGAGCATTGAGCCTATTTAAGATTCCCTCTCTGCTCCTCCCCCCCCCACTTGTACATGAGACCTCTCTCTCTCTCTGTCTCAAAAAAAAAAAAAAATCAAATCAACCACTTCAGGGATTTAAAATATATATGAAGTTAGGAACCTTAAAGAGATAAGAGAGAGAGGGTCACCCTGGTGCCTTAGTCAATTAAGCATTCGACTCTTGATTTTGGCTCAGGTCATAATCTGGTTTGTGAGTTCAAGCCCCATATCGATGCAGAGCCTGCTTGGGATTCTCTTTCTCTCTCTCTCTCTCTCTCTCTCTCCTCTCTTTTTGCCCCTCTCTCAGTTGCTTTCTCGCTCTCTCTCTTCCCCTCAAAGTAAATAAATAAAATTTAAGAAAAAAGAGATGAGACAGGAGAGAGAATTATAATCATGAAGAAAGCACAGGTTTTGTTGTTATTATCAAAAAGATCAAACATAGGAAATCTAAGTGTTGAAAATGGTGATATTAAGGAACTAAAAATAGAATGGAAATTGCTGAAAATAAAAACTTGGAATTTTAAGAGTAGATGGATATATTTTTAGGTCCATAGTAAAATAAATAAATGATGGAAGGAAAGAAAAGTTAAAATGCATGGAATAAATATATGGCATTCAAACTTTATTTTAAAGTATTTACAGAAGAATATGGGGGGAATGGGGAAGGAAATATTTAAAGAAATAAGGTTTTGGGGCACTTGGGTGGCTCAGGTGGTTAAACATCCGAGGTCAGCTCAGTTCGTGATCTCATGGTGGGTGGGTCTGAGCCTCGCGTCAGCTCTGTGCTGACAGCCCAGAGCCTGGACCCTGCTTCAGGTTCTGTGCCTCTCTCTATCTGTGCCTCTACCCCACTTGCGCTGTCTCTCTCTCTCTCTCAAAAATTAATAAACATTAAAAAATATCTTTTTAAGAAAGAAAGTTTTAAAAGTAATAGATATAGAAGTATCTAGAAGTTTATATATATGTATATATTATATATGCATACAATATATACATATATATATACATGCACACACATATATAGTGTATATCATATAAGAAAATAAGGACTGACTGAACACTGAACATGACTTTTTAAAAAACTTATGAATCTATGGGGCACCTGGGTGACTCAGTCAGTTAAGCGTCCGATTTCAGATCAGGTCATGATCTCACAGTTCTTGAGTTCAAGCCGAGTCGGCTTGGATTCTGTGTCTCCCTCTCTCTCTGCCCCTCCCCCACTTTCATTCTGTCTCTCTCTCAAAAATAAATAAATCTTAAAAAAATTTTACAAATTTATAAATCTAGAACATTAAATTTAGAACATTAAATATCAGAAGATTACAATTAAGGTTGTTCTAAATATATATATATTTTCAAAAAAGTGGAAAAATGATTGGCATATGTTCCATTAATAGCATTAGCTATAGGAAAACAAAAGGTTGGACAATAAATTCAGAAAGCTGGTAGGATAGAACTTGGTTCCAAACTCCTATGAATTTTTAATTCATTATTCAAATATGAGGGCAAATGAGGATGTATTTAGACATAAAGGTACAATTAAATATTGCAAGAATAGATGGGATTGTAGCTAGTAGGAAAAATAGATATTCTCCACTAAGAACTGTGAATTTCAGAGCTAGAAGATATTCATGAAGATTTATTGCAGAAAGATCATTAAAAATATATTTGATCAAATAAAAACGGGCATTTAAGAAGCCTTTTTAATCCTGGAAACACAATTCCGGACAATTCCAAAACGAGAGATATATGTACAAGAAGAATAGGAAAAAGCAAAAAAGGGCTAAAATTTTTGTTTTGTTCAGAGTATGGTAGTTACAAATTACTATAAGTAGAAAACTAATATTTAACTAATGCTGGGAAACAAAGTTAAATTAAGAAAGCAAGCAAGTTAGGAAAAAGGAAAGTATTGGAAAATGTGAAAATTTTAAGAAGTGACCAAAAACAAAGATCGAGAAAATAGAAATATGTCCAAATTAATTACAATTCTGCTACTCAATAATTTTACCTCAAATTCTAAAACCTGGATAAATTGTCTTTTTTTTTTTTTCAAAGTTTATTTTTTTTTATTTTTGGGACAGAGAGAGACAGAGCATGAACGGGGGAGGGGCAGAGAGAGAGGGAGACACAGAATCGGAAACAGGCTCCAGGCTCTGAGCCATCAGCCCAGAGCCCGACGCGGGGCTCGAACTCCCGGACCGCGAGATCGTGACCTGGCTGAAATCGGACGCTTAACCGACTTCGCCACCCAGGCGCCCCTGGATAAACTGTCTTAATATAAATGCAAGGAATAAACAAATCCCAACAAATAAATGCCAGGAAATGCAGTATTTTTCAAATTAAAAAAATAATATGAATATCTATTAATAGATGAATATATAAATATCAATGTTGTGAAACAAACCAAAATATTTTAATCTATATAAATTAATAACAAATGAACTAACTAAAATATTGTGACTGGTTGTAAAATTAAAAGTTTCTGTTCTGTGTGTTAGAAACACAAATGATACATTTTGATCCTGGAAAAATAGGAGAAAATCTGTTTTGAGGCATTGTTGAAAGCCATTTCCACTGTAATTCTATATATATTTTTATTAAGCATTTTATTTGAGATGAGTTGCAATGTTAAAAGTTGTTAATTCATAAGTTGTAGGAACAATGCTCTGTGTTATACTTTAGTTTCTCTTTTAAAAAGTCTGAAAAAACATTTAATGTAAAGCAATATGACAAGTTTGATGATGCAAAAAGCCATTGCTTGGTCTATGTGAAATATTATTGAATCAACAGAAAGCACTCAGTAGTATACAAAAAAAGTGACTATTCATAGGTTGGTGTAAATGCTTGTACATTAAAGTAAGTGGAGGAAGTAGAGATAGATCATGGGTCTAGGATGAGAGGCCTTCTATCTGGGGATGGAGAATCTTAGAGTCAAATGTAGATTGAGAGAACAAAAGCGAATGAAGTGATAGGCAGAGGCCTGCATGCGTCATGTAGATAGAGAGAAATATCATACATAATTCAATTATGACTACACTGTGCTTATGCTATGGGCCTGAATACAGAGAGATATTCAGTAATATAGTACTCTTGATATTAGTAAGAAATAGTTTTGAAATTACATGTTTTCTTTGGCTATCATCCCACTGAATCTTACATGTTTGGCAGATCATTCCACTTCAGGCTACAGATTTGGCAATGATTGTTTTTGAACCCATGAACTTGGTTTTGTAAAAAGAATATAACAGAATGCAAGCTCCTCAGGGCCAGCCATTTTGTGTTGGTTAGGTTTATGGGTTCATCCCTAGCAATTAGAATGATTCAAGACATACACTAAACACAAAATGAATGTAAATTAAAGGAATAATAAAATGAATACATACACACATGAATGAATGAATAAATAAATGAACCAACACATGAAGTAGGATAGGATCAAATTTCTGGTGCCACATTTGTCTAATTTCAGAACTCAAAAAACCGAATGTAATATGTTCTTTACCCAGAAAAAGAGTAGCCTAATGTTATAAAGGACTCTGCATGAAGACATACAGACAGAGGCCACACAGCTCCTTCCAAGATACCCCATTAGCCCTTTGACTTGAGATCCAATGATGTTTCCACAAGTCTCGGAATCCATCAGTCAGCATCTAGGAACAAATCAACTTGCATCTCAACCTGGCAGCAACAGATTAGGACCAGGAGATGTTTGTTGAAGTAAGAACACACAAGTCTTTCTACATGGATCAAAATCCTTA
Organism: Herpailurus yagouaroundi; assembly: GCF_014898765.1. NCBI lineage: Eukaryota > Metazoa > Chordata > Mammalia > Carnivora > Felidae > Herpailurus > Herpailurus yagouaroundi. Next base: position 482,450 of record NW_024412411.1, read on the forward strand.
GTACAAGAATGTGTCATGAGTCTTATTTTTGAATAAAAACATGGAGTACTCGCTCTCGTATCTGTTTGGTCCTTACACCATAAATGATGGGGTTGAGTGATGGTGGGATAACCAAATAGAGGTTGGCAACAAGAATGTGAATGTAGCGTGGTATATTGTGTCCAAATCGGTGAGTGAGGAAGGAGAACACTGAGGGGATATAGAAAACACAGATGACCCCAACGTGAGAGCCACATGTGCTTAGGGCTTTTAACCGAGCATCGTGTGATGGGAGGCGGAAGACAGCTCGGAGTATGTAAACGTAGGAGATGCCAATAAGGACCAGGTTCAGGACAAAGAAGGAAACCACAAAGAGCCCATAGATGGCATTGATACGGATGTTTCCACAGGACAGTTTTGCAATGCCCATGTGTTCACAGTAGGAATGAGCTATTACACGAGCCTGACAAAAGGGTAGGCGGTAGATTAGATAGATCATGGGAAGCGTAAGCAGAACTGGACGAACCACAGTGCACATGCTGATGCCCACCAGCACCCGGGATGTCAAGATGGTCCTATAGTGGAGTGGAGCACAGATCGCCACATAACGGTCAAAGGCCATGGCCAGCAAGACCTCAGCTTCCATACCAGTAAAAGTATGGATCAAAAACATCTGGGCCACACAAGCCCCAAAGTTAATCTCATGAGCATCAAACCAGAAGATACCCAGCATGCGGGGCATAGAGGTTGTGGAAAGGGCCAAATCGATAGTTGAAAGGAGGGCCAGAAAGTAGAACATGGGCTCTCTCCGCAGGGTCTGCTCCATCTTGATGACTAGCAAAATGGTGGCATTGCCCAGCAAAGCCACAAGGTAAACAGAGCAGAAAGGCAGGGAGATCCAGGCATGGGCTCCTTCCAGCCCTGGGATTCCAACGAGGAAGAATGTTTCTGGGTGAAAAATGCTCCTGTTGTGGTATATCATCCTATTACTGATCAAACGAGGTGAATCTGCTCCCTCTCTAGGGGAAAATGAGAGAGAGGGAGAGGGAGAGATCAGAGAGAGAAGGAGAGGCCATATCATAAATTGCTAGCTCAGTGTTTTAACATAGAGTTGATGTCTTGTTTAATACATAGTAGGTCTGTTACTGAAGGACATATATGAGATATCACACAGCCATTCCCAGGTCAAGGTCATGTCCAGAGTTTTCATTCAGCCTGCTAATTGAGTTCTAATCCCAAACATGGAGGCTTACAGCAAGCTCTGTGAAGATTTCTAATAATTAGAGCTTATCATTCACTTTGAAGAATAGCATGTGATTTCACTCTGGGAAACACACCCTGGTGAGGTGACACTGGAAACATCAAGACTATAGATGAGATCAAGTTAATATACTACAGAGGCAGACAGAAACACCTTTAAGCTAAATAAATAAATAAATAAATAAATAAATAAATAAATAAATAAATAAATTTAAGCAATCCATAATGAAAATAAATTATAGATCCAGATGTATAGGTACTCGCACAATTAAAACCTGAATTCTTCTGACTGATATGTAAAAACTGTGACCCAAGCCCAGCAGCCTCTCGCAGACACTAAACCAGATAATAAGGGCTGGCCCCCTGAGATGCCTGGCCAGGAGTTGAAACATCCATTTTTTATGATTTATGGACTGTGCAGATCAGTTGGGAAAGGAAACGGAGGGCTCTCTGATGCTATTTTCACACTTTTCATTCACTCTCCATAGCATATCCAGTACTCTCTGAGCACCTATGAATTTTATGTGTTAACTCTGCCACTGTGATGGAGCCAACTTTTGCCTGGCTGCTACTCCTACCAGCTGAAGGCACCAGAAATCTGGGCAGAAAGCCTCGAATGATTTTGGTACCAGAGAAGGTATTTTTTTGTAGCTCTCTGAGTCTGTTGTATGTCAACAGAGAAGAATCTACTTCTGCAATTGTCTGAAGGGAATGAGAAAGACACTTGAGTAATGCCTTCAAAATGCTACAGGATGAGTCATACCACTCCGAAGGAGGTAAAGAAACTTACCCTGGAATGTAGGGTACAGCGGTTGTAACTAAAAAAAAAAAAAAGCAGAGATGTCCCTGTTTTTGTTCCTGTTATAGCTTCACTTTCTTATCATTTAAAAATTGTTTTCTAATATAAAAAACATACCGAGGTAAAAAAAATAAATAATTATTTGTGAGCTCAGTCCAATAGAGAAAGAATACGTACTGCAAGGTGCCCTGACTCTTATTTGCCTCTGAAAACATAAACAACCCGGCCAATTAAGAAACCATTGCCTAGAAAGGTGATGGCTAAGGCCAAAGTGAAGAGTGTCTGTTATTTATTGTGGAGAAACACTAGGAGTCTACTCTCAACGGCAGCTCTTCACTGGCCTCATTCCTTCCTGCTGACATAGAAATTTATTTCATCCAATGCAACGGACAGGATGATATTAAATTCATTGGATCTTCCTGAGACTTTTAAAGATAATCTTATCACCTTTCAAAGATATAACTTTGTTTTGTTTTGTTTTGTTTTTTTTTCCTGCCTGGTGCAGTTGGCCACTTGATCCAGTTCTCAGCCTGCTCTGCCCACATATCTCTGCATTTACGGCCACGACTATTCACCAGGTCCCAGCAGCTGATTCACCTTTTTCTTCCATAGGAATAAAGACTCACAGACAGCATCAAGCAGCACAACCCTTATATTCTTCTGAGCAGTACATGGAAGGTGCCTTTATGCTAGGCTTCTAGCACCTAAGGGATATTTCTAGGAAAACATCCCAGTTTAACCCCAACTTAACACAGTGATCTGGGATAGAGTCCTCGGAGACTGCTCACAAACCTCTATATTCTACTCCCCAAACAGAAAACCCTAAGGAACATAGAAGCACAAGGAAGTGTATATAAATAAAAGTTGAAGAGTGGGTACAAAACACAGTTATTGTCATCATTACTTGACACATGTGACAAGAGATACACTGTATCTCCATGTGAATGTGACTATGTGGCCCAGTTCTATGGCTTAGTGATCTTCTACATATAGAAGAAGCTAGCTAATTTCAGCTCAAATATTTGAACTAGTATAGAGAGCGTTTTTTATGGCTTTAAATTTTACTATTTCTCTTCACTAAATTTTTACCAGCCTCCTCTCATATAACTGCTTTGAGTTTCCCCAAGTAGCACTAAACGCATAGAGCCATGATCCATTTTCCACACCCTTTTCTGGGCATGAATTCTCTCCCACAACCACAATTTCACCTGGACAGATTGCAAAAGACCTATTGATAAGTGCCTAAATTTCAACCCTGGAGCCAGAGTGCTCGTGGTCAAGTTCTGGCTATGCCCCATGCCAGCTGCATGACTTTGGGTGACAAGTATTATTTCTGTGCCTCAGTTTCTTTAACTATAAAATGAAAATCAAAATAGTGTCTTCCTCATTGGGTAGATTTGAGGTATAAATTAAATGTCTCTGAGGCATTTAGAACAGTGTCCTGTACATAGCTGTACATAGTAAGTGGTCAATTATAATTTGTTCCTCTTTCCCCTTGTCCTGCCCCTCCTCTTCTCTCCCCTTCTTTCCCTTCTCCTCCTCCTCTTCCTCCTTCATATTCTTATTCTTATTCTTATTCTTATTCTTATTCTTATTCTTATTTCACCTCACAAGAACAGTTCCATAGATATTATTCATGCAGGGCAACTTTAGGAATCACTTACCAATCGCTACTAACTCTAGAGCCATTTTCTTCTAACAATATTAAATATTTTCTACTCAAACTGTAGAGTCAATCATGTAGATCCCCTTAGAATGTGATTTTTTGGATTGAAAAAAATATATATCTCTTGGGGCACCTGGGTGTCTCAGTCCATTAAGGATCCAATTCCTGATTTCAGCTCGGGTCATGATCTCACGATTTGTGAGATCAATCCCTGTGTGAGGTTGTGTGCTGACAGCACAGAGCCTGCTTGGGATTCTCTCTCCCTATCTTTCTTCTCCTCCCCCACTCTCATGCACAGACACACATTCTTTCTCAAGATAAATTTTAAAAAATTATATCTCTTTATCACACAGCTAAAGTTTCTGAGAAGTTCCCTAAGATAGTATTTAAGCTTAAGAAACAAATCATTGATGGGGCTTCTGGGTAGTTCAGTCGGTTAAGCAACCGACTCTTGATTTTAGCTCAGGTCCTGATTTTGCAGTTTGTGAGTTCAAGCCCTGCATGGGGCTCTGCACTGTCAGTGCAAATTATCTCTGCTTGGAACTATCTATCTCTCCCTCTCCCTCTCCCTCTCTCTTTCTCTCCTTCTCTCTCTCTCTCTCTCTCTCTCTCTCTCTCTCTCTCAAAATAAACTTTAAAAAATAAAAATAATTTAAAAGGAAATAGGTCATTGAATACAAAATATGAGAAGTAATAATATCTTTCATTTGACCTTGCCAATCCTCTCCATTATTCTCTACAAACATTAAAGCTATTTCCTGAAAATTTACACTTTTTTTTTACCTGTACATATACAATGCAATATTCTCTTGGGTCCAATTAGGTCTTTACACATAATAAAAATAAATTTTAAGACAAATGCTTAATGGCACATTTCTTCCTCTGTGAGTATGAACTAGGACACATCAAGTCTTGAGAGCGGCTAAAAGATATCTTGGATCCATAAAGGCAGATAACTTTAGGATCAGGATGAGATGTAGAATCTCAAAAGCAAATATTAGAACAAGTTTGGTCCCAGTGACACAGTTTATTTATTCAAATAACTGTTATATAAAACCAGACCAACATCTTTATTGTTGTAAAGCCAATATATTCTTTTCAATAGTCATTAAAAAGTTTGGACAAAAAACAGTTTTGATTATCTTTCAGAAACTTACAATGTAAAATATCACAACAGATATGGATCTAATTACTTTTTTTTCCTGAATGACCTCCTAGTGGCCTCAATTCTATAGCTCCAATCTGAATTGGTTGCTTTTCTTTTTCTTTTTTTTTTTAATTTCTTTTAATGTTTGTTTATTTTTGAGAGAGAAAGAGACAGAGTGCAAGCAGGGGAGGGTCAGAGAGAGAGGGAGAGATGGAATCTGAAGCAGGCTCCAGGCTCTGAGTTGTTACAACAGAGCCGACACGGGGCTCAAACTCATAAGCCAGGAGATCATGACCTGAGCTGAAGTCATACACTTCAGTGACTGAGCCACCCAGGCACCCTTAAACTGGTTGCTTTTTGTGTTCCTAGCTGGGAATGCCCTTTTCTACTCTCCTGTTTTGGATCCGCTTCTGTTTCATACCTCATGCCTTCCCAGATAGCTCCCTGGCTTTCCTGGAACACATCCTTGAATAAATTCCAAAGACAGAATGAATGGGAGATACAGTTTCAAAATCTTTATATGACTGAAATATTACTTTGCCTTCAACTATGGATTTAGTCATGATTGGTTGTGTCCCCCACCCTCAAATTTAAATGTTAAAGTACTAATACCCAGTACCTTAGAATATGACCTCATTTGCGAACAGGGTCATTACAGATGCAATAATTTAAGTTAAAATTAGGTCATACTGGAGTAGGTTTGGCCCCTAATTCTATCCAACTGATGTTCTTATTTAAAAAAAAAAAATGCTCTGTGAGGAAAGGCATGTCCACCGGGAGGGCACCATGTAATCCAGGCAGGAGGCATGGAACAGACACTTTCCACAGCCCTCAGAAGGCAGTGGCACTGCTGACGATCTCAGGCTTACAGCCTCCAGAACTGAGGAAATAAATCTCTGTTGCTTAGCCACCCAGTCTGTGATGCTTCGTTACTACAGCCCTAGCAAACTGAAGCAGTTATCTTGGTTGCAGATGATTTTATAAGCATGATTACACCTATCATCCATCATCTATACGGTAATCAAGGAATCTGATACCATTGTAATTCCTGTTTCTTTTAGGTAACCTCTTGTGATATTTCTTTCCCCTTTGAAATACATTAGTATTATATCTTTAAATTTCTAAACATGCATCTTCATTTACTAAAAGAATTGTGCCTTTATAAGGTATGGATCTATGACATTAAAAGACAATTTTCTTTGATTTAAAATCCCTTGATTATCCTTTTCTTTTTTCTCTTAATGTAACTTCTTTTTTTGGCAACCGGTTTTCTAGACGGATCTTTTATGTATACTTTTCTTTATTGCATATTTTAATCATTGTTTCCCTTCTTCCTAATATTATGAGATATTTCTTCGAATTTATTTCCCCATGCTTATACTGGTTTTTTAAAAATACGTGTGGCCACTTATGAAGCACTCCAGAATTTAAAAACTTTTTCTCCTATGAGTTCCTGAGTTCTGAACCAAATGGAGGGATCTTTTAAAATATCAAACAAATGAAGACAAAGGACTTTAACTTTATTATTGATAAGCTGATGACTGAGAATCTTGTTTAAGTGTTTTCTACAATGAAATTCCTAACAGATCCACTGAATTAGGTAGGCCTACTAGCCCCATCATAGTCTGAGAAGAGGCATCTAAACATATAGTATATTCCTATAAGATATAGCAGGAAGTATAATTTGTGCTCTTTCTAGGCTGTTGGTTTCCACACACACACAAAAGGCACAAATTAACTGCACTCATTTTTTAAATTTCTCTAAATATATATTTTACCTTTATTCTTATGTATCATAAAATGACATGGAAATAGCTTTACCCCTTCCAAGACTTTTCTTTATGCTTTGTTAGAAAAGACCAAATATAGTTTTCAGCCTGGGAATAATTCATCCCATTACTAAAGTAACACTCTTCCAAGTACACAGCCAGACGTTCTGTTTCTCTACCCTCTCTGTTAAGAGTAAGAACTCTTTTCAGGGTGCATGGGTGGTTCATTGGGCTAAGTGTCTGACTCTTGATCTCAGCTCAGGTCTTGATCTCAGGGTCATGAGTTCAAGCCCCGTGCTGGGCTCCACATTGAGCTTGGAGCCTACTTAAAAAATAAAAAGAAGAAGAAGAACTCTTCTCAGTCACATATAAGATCTGGGAATTGTTCCATCTGCTCCTTTCTGGTGGCTCTTTCCTTGGCCTCAGTAGTTTCTTCACATACATATACTGACCAGTACACAACTGAAAGTTTCTGAGGAATGTCTTGAGGTCATGTGTGTCAGTCTCCATGCACCTCTCTCCTCTCTGGTGTTCTCTGTAATTCAGGGAGATGGTCAGACTCTGGGCTCTCTGCCTTTATCCATGACTTGATAAATTTCCAGAGAGTAAGTCAGGGAAATCTTTGGGCTCTTCTCATTACGCCCCCCTATTTTTAGAGATCATTGTCATTGGTTTCTTTTACCCAGTTTCTTAGAACAATTGTTCTATAAACTTACCACTTTGTTTTTAGTTATCTAAGGCGAGAGACTAAATCTGATAGCTGTTATTCCATCATGGCAATAAACAGAAATAAAATGTTTGCTTTGTATTTAATATTTGAATGCTTAATTTTTTTGTCCCAAGTTATAATCTGATTATGTGGGTGAACACACTCCAAAACCATCAATATTCTGGATTAATATCATCCTCTTCATCTCAGTGGTGTGAATGCACATCTGCTTCAGTTTTTCCACTTACTATATGTTGACTTCAAGTGAGCAATCGTGACTTATGTGCTTATCTCAACACTGGCAGGTGATTATGATTCTAATAGCTCTATAAGGGGGGACACTAAGATAAATGGCAAAGGATGAGGTTAAGAAGTCGGTTATAGTGATGATATTCAGCAGGGCGAAGATTGGGTCTGGCAGGGTCTTTCAAATTTCAGGTACAATATAGGAAAAGTCTACTTTGTTGAAACAAGTTTTTCCACAAAATTCTGGCCCTGGGCAGGTGAATAACCAATCACAGACTAGCAAAGATAACCTGGTTTAGGTCTTTGGATTATTAAGAGATCTCAATTGTATTATTTTCAAATACAATAAAATGTGTCATTAATAAGGTTACATTGCTATATTAAACACCTCATAAGGTATTATTCACAATGATCTTCATAAAATGCAGGGAGATGAAAGAGCAATGACAAAATTTCAAATTTACAAAGAAGAAGCATAGAAATGAAAGAGATTTATGGAATTCACCTAAGTTACATATGCAGGAAGTTGCACAGTTAAGAATCTGATGGAGAAAGTTTTTCTCCAAATCAATGCCTGGTGTTTCAAAAGCCTCCTACTTTGTCTAAACATGTAGAAAACTGCAGGATGAATCTCCTTGGTCCTGACATTGTAGATGATGGGATTAAGTACTGGTGGGAGAAGCAGGTAAATGTCAGCCATGATGATATGGACAATGGGACGCAAGTGTTTCCCAAAGCGATGGACCATGCATACCCCTGTTAGAGGTACAAAGAAGAAAAGAACCACACATACCTGGGACAAACAAGTGTTGAGCGCCTTTAGTCACTCTTCAAAGATGCAATGCCCAGAACAGCATGGATAATTAGGACGTAGGAAAGGAGTGTGAAAACTGAGTCTGTGCCCAGTGTGATAATGACCACACACAATCCATAGATGTTGTTGACACTGGCATCAGAGCAGGATAATTTCAGAATATCCTGATGCAGACAAAAGGGGTGGCTGAGCACATTAGCCTGGCAATAATGATAGCGCTGTAGCAATATGGATGTAGGCATCATGACTCCTGCACTTCACAGCAAGCAGCCCAAGCCAGTCTTGCCAATGACATCACTGGTGAGGATGCTTGAGTAGTGCAATGGATGACATATAGCAATGAATCTGTCAAAGGCCATGGCCAACAGCACTGAAGACTTCAAGAACGTGAAGGTGTGGATGAAAAAGAGCTAAGCAAAGCGAGCTCCTACTTTGATTTCCTGGGCTTCTCACCATAACACAGCCAGTATTGTGGGGAGTGTAGAGATGGACATGCCCAGGTCAGTTACTGCCAAGAGGGACAGCAGATAATACATCGGCTGGTGGAGTGAAGACTCATTCCAGACAACAGAGAGGATGGTCATGTTGCCTATAAATGCCATCAGGTATGCAAGACAAAATGGAATTGAGAGCCAAGCACGAACAGGCTTCAGCCCATGGAAACCTCCTAAGAGAAGGATGGGTTCCATAGCATCACTGTTATTCCAGACAACCATGGTGGCCTTCAGAAGACTTTTGGGTGTGAGAGATGCTGACAAAGTCACAGACCATTCAGATTGGTGAACAAATTCATATTCATATTCATATTGAAATTCATGTAAATCATACCATATTCATGTAAATCAATCTTTAGTGTTTTTCTTTTTTTTTTTTTTAGATCACATTATTTATATTTACCCATTTCTAATGGTATTTTTTCTACTTTTTTTTCAATATATGAAATTTCTTGTCAAATTGGTTTCCATACAACACCCAGTGCTCATCCCAAAAGATGCCCTCCTCAATACCCATCACCCACCCT
>NW_024412411.1:491959-492900 GCF_014898765.1 Herpailurus yagouaroundi
AACCCTCAGTTTGTTATCAGTTTTTAAGAGTCTCTTATGCTTTGGCTGTCTTCCACTCTAACCTCTTTTTTTTTCCTTCCCCTCCCCCATGGGTTTGTTAAGTTTATCAGGATCTACATAAGAGTGAAACCATATGGTATCTGTCTTTCTCTGTATGGCTTATTTCACTTAGCATCACACTCTCCAGTTCCATCCACGTTGCTACAAAGGGCCATATTTCGTTCTTTCTCATTGCCATGTAGTACTCCATTGTGTATATAAACCACAATTTCTTTATCCATTTATCAGTTGATGGACATTTAGGTTCTTTCTATAATTTGGCTATTGTTGAGAGTGCTGCTATAAACATTGGGGTACAAGTGCCCCTATGCATCAGCACTCCTGTATCCCTTGGGTAAATTCCTAACAGTGCTACTGCTGGGTCATAGGGTAGGTCTATTTTTAATTTTCTGAGGAACCTCCACACTGCTTTCCAGAGTGGCTGCACCAGTTTGCATTCCCACCAACAGTGCAAGAGGGTTCCCGTTTCTCCACATCCTCGGCAGCATCTATAGTCTCCTGATTTGTTCATTTTAGCCACTCTGACTGGCGTGAGGTGATATGTGAGTGTGGTTTTGATTTGTATTTCCTTGATAAGGAGCGACGTTGAGCATCTTTTCATGTGCCTGTTGGCCATCTGGATGTCTTTTTTAGAAAAGTGTCTATTCATGTTTTCTGCCCATTTCTTCACTGGGTTATTTGTTTTTCGGGTGTGGAGTTTGGTGAACTCTTTATAGATTTTGGGTACTAGCCCTTTGTCCAATATGTCATTTGCAAATATCTTTTCCCATTCCATTGGTTGCCTTTTAGTTTTGTTGGTTGTTTCCTTTGCTGTGCAGAAGCTTTTTATCTTCATAAGGTCCCAGTCATTTATTTTTGCTTTTAATTCCCTTGCCTTTGGG
>NW_024412411.1:507900-604389 GCF_014898765.1 Herpailurus yagouaroundi
ATTTATATATATATTCATACATTCAAAATGATAGAAATAACACAATGTTCTGTGACCACACAAAAATATGTTATATATATATATATATATATATATGTATTTTCATAATAATCAGAAGGTGGCAACAAACTAAATGTTCATCAACTGTCTGAATGGTAAACAAAAAATGTATGATATACATTGTAGTGAGTTTGAGGATCTGGGGAGTGACTAAGGAAAAGCCTTGACTATGAGATGGCAGTGACACAGTGAGGTTTCTCCGGCAGAACTTGGACAGGTTGTTGGTAGAGGAAGTCCCACACAGCAGGAGATCTTCCAAGGGTGGTTGTCAGGGCCACCACCCCAAGGAGAAAAGGGCAAAGGAACTCCTGGGATACAGGGCAATTGGAGAGAGGACACGTGTTTCTTGATATTTTTCAGCGACATGGAAGGTAGTGTCTGAACCAGAAGTAGTTCAATGTCTTTTATAGCCCTAGACTTTGTCTTATCTACAGCTAGCAGAAATCAAATACAGTTTTGTGAAATATGCAAATCAAGAAGTCTCTATATGGTTATAATTGTATTTATTTGGGATGTATTTAAAACATTTGGATGTGTAAATGTTTCTTTTATCTGGTGTCAGTGGGCTTGAGCTTAAAGTCCTACATGCTGTGTGCAAGGGCTATCCTTTACCCATTTATATAACAACATAAAATGAAATATCATTCAACCATAAAAAGTACTGAAGTTCCGATATATGTTACATCATTATGCTAAGTGAAAGAAATCAACCACAAAATACCACATACTACATTATTACATTTATAGGCAAGTGCAGAATATGGAACTCTACTGACCCAGAAAGTACATTAGTAGTTACTCCATGGAGGATATGGGATGGAAGTGATAGCTGCAGAGTATGAAATTTCTTTTTGAGATGAGAAAAATTGACTGCTTTGATGGTTACATACACCTTTAAGTATATTTTAAAATTTATAAAAGTACACATTGAACTGTGTACTTTAAATGGATGAATTGTATGGTATGTGACATATCTTAGAAAGTTGTTAATATTAAAAGATATACTTAGCAAATTATACATTTATGGAATAGAGAAAGATATACCATGCTAACACTAATCAAAAGAAAGCTAGAGAAGCTATATTAATTTCATAAAAGACGTACTTTAAAATTAGAAAAATTATCAAGGATAAATAAAACGCATTATATTTTGATAAAGTGATTTCCAAAAGACATAACAAATCTTAATGTCTATGCACCTAACAACAGAGAATCAAAATACTCACGATAAAAATGATAGAATGACAAGGAGAAATAGACAAATCCACTATGATATTTTGAGACTTTAATAGCTCTCTTTCAGTAACTGACGGATCAAAAGCCATCTTGAAACCTAAATTTTCTTCAGAAATGGAGGACCTTCCCAAAATATAATAAACAACTTCATTAGATTGTTGATTTGATGACTCTTAGTTTCACATTTATTGCTGGTTATTAAAAGATAAGTTATATACTTCTGCTAAGAATAGCTTAACCTGGGTTTAGTGACCATATTCCCTAGTATGTCAACATATATACAAAACAAAACCATGCCTTTATTATCTATGCTGAAAATACAGGATTTGCACATATATTTTTCTAAACAACAAGCATTTATTTCTCAGTTCTGAAGGCTGTTAATCCAAGATAAAGGTGCCTACAGATTTGGTGTCTGGTGAAAGCCCACATCCTGGTTCATAGATGGCCCTCCTTTCACTGTGCCCTCACACGGCTGAAGGGGCAATGGAGCTCTGTAGCCCTTTTATAAGACCACTAATCCCACTTATGGGGGCTCCACCTTCCTGACCTAATCACCTCCCAAAGGCCTTAACTTTTTTTTTTTTTTTTTTTGTAATTCCAGTATAGTTAACATACAGTGTTATGTAGTTGCAGGTGTTCAACAGAGCTTACTATTATTGAGGTTTATATCTACTATCTTAAGAACAAAATGTTATTAGTAATATTTAAATTCAAAATTCTACATTAATATGAAATTCATTCATAAATATAAAGGGACTGGGAGGGAAGTTATATTTTAGAGTCTCTTTCACCTAAAATTTCTGTTGCTTGAATTTCTTGAGGATTCTATCCCGAATCTGTTTGGTCTTGACACTGTAGACAATGGGGTTCATGAGGGGTGGGACCAGCAAGTAGACATTGGCCATGAGCACATGGACAATTGGGGACACATTCTGCCCATAGCGATGGATCATAGATAGCCCAATCATTGGTGTATAGAAAGTGAGCACAGCACAGATGTGGGAGATGCAGGTGTTGAGGGCTTTCACCCTCTCCGTCTTGGAGGCTATACTCAATACTGTGCCAAGGATGAGGATATAGGAGAGGAGAAGGAGCACTGAATCAAGTCCCATGGAGCAGATGACCACCATGAGGCCATAGATGCTGCTGACCCGACGGCTGGATACAGTTGTCTTTATAAGGTCCTGGTGCAGGCAGAATGGGTAAGAGAGAATATTGACAGAACGATATTGAAGCCTCTTTAGGAGAAAGGAAGCCGGAAAGACCAGAGCCAAGGCCCTTCCAGCAATTGCCAACCCAATCCCAGTGATCACACCATTGGTTAGAATGGCCACATAGCGCAGGGGCTCTCGGATTGCTACAAAGCGGTCAAAGGCCATGGCCAATAGCACAGCTGACTCAATAATTGAGAAAACATGAATGAAGTACATCTGGACCAGACAGGCATTAAAAGAGATCTCCCGGGCATGGAACCAGAAAATGCTGAACATCGTAGGCAAGGTTGTAGTAGATAGGCCCAGGTCAGTAAGTGCCAGCATTGATAGAAAGTAGTACATTGGTTGGTGGAGGGAAGGCTCAGTTCTGATGATAAGTAGGATAGTGATGTTTCCTGCAATTGAGGTGGCATACACCAAGAAGATGGGGATGGAAATCAAGCTGTATCTGCTTTCAAGGCCTGAGAGGCCTGTCAGGAGAAAGCGAGGGTACAGGGCAGAGCTATTGAAGACAGACATTGTTGTGATGGAGGTGTCTTCAGTCTAAGTGGGAAGATGAGAACCTGGAACAATTCGGGTACAGTCAATATTGCAAGAAACAGCAATGCTCTGACGCATGCTGCACTCTATGGACTCTTTCCAATCATTCCTTTGGTCACTGTGTATAATTACTACCTGTATTTATTATTTTGCCAGTTAATTTATTCTTTCATCACTGTATATTTATTGAGAACATAGTTTATAAAAGGAAAACTGGCAGTGCTATGATAGAGAGAAATATATAAAAACTGCGTTCAAATACTTATAACCTAGAAAATAAAGCTAAAATTAAAGAAGTAATTTAATATAAGGCCTAAAAAAACACAGTAAGAGGAAAGAAACCTGACCCAAATATGTAAGGGAAGATTTATTGAAGGTGATTCTTGAATTAGGTCTCAAATGACAAATATGAGCTGGATGGGAACAAAGGGCTGTATTGGGCATTCTGTGCTGATTGACTCCCAGACAAGTGCAGGAAGATATTACAAGTCTGAGTGCAAATGAATATAATTCGCCAAAACTAGGATAGGGTGGCTCTTCAGATGGTATTGAGGTGCAGACTGAATAGAAATAGGCCAGAATTGTATTGAGGAGGGCACCTTTTGGGATGAGCACTGGGTGTTGTATGGAAACAAATTTGACAGTAAATTTCATATATTGAAAAAAAAAAAAAGCTTGAAAAAAAAAAGAAATAGACCAGAATTTCTGAATGAACTTATGTATAAATATAAAGAACTCCCTCTCCATCTTAGAAGATGCAAGATAGTAATTTTAATAAAAAGTAAACAATATATTGTAAACAGACCTATATTATATTGCTGTCAAACTAGAACCAATGTAAAGAATGGACTAAAATTTGGCAAAAGAGAAGGCATGGAAATCATTTTGAAGGCTATTGTAGTATTTTTTTTAACATTTATTTATTTTTGAGACAGAGAGAGACAGAGCATGAATGGGGGAGGGTCAGAGAGTGGGAGACACAGAATCTGAAACAGGCTCCAGGCTCTGAGCTGTCAGCACAGAGCCCGACGCAGGGCTCGAACCCACGGACCGTGAGATCATGACCTGAGCCGAAGTCGGCCGCTTAACAGACTGAGCCACCCAGGCGCCCCTGTAGTATTTTTTTAAGTGGATGAAAGTAAAATGTGGGATAATAAAGGATAAATGGATATAAATGTTGTATATAGAGAAAAAAATACTGGTTCATGATCATATGGTAGGAGTGAGTTATTTGGTAGATTTTGGTTTCATTTATTGAAACAAACAAAAAGCAAAAATTCAGAAGGACCTCAGGAATAGTTTGTGAAACTAGCAGGTAAGAATAATTCAGTTTTTTAGGATAAATCTGAAGCATGTGTGTCCAGGGGCTAGTGGTATATTGGGTTCCATAGAGAGTTGTCAAAAGGGAAATTATTCCTAGAAAATTTGGAAGGATAGCTAATGGAGCAAGGAGACAGAGAAAACATTTCTTAAAAAAAATAAAACTAGCAATAACCAAAAAAATACATGGCATGTTATAAGAAGAGTGAAAGAGCTTTAGTACTCAGGGCTCAGGTACCCAGCAGATGGAATGTGCTGTAGGGAACATAAGAGGCAGAGTTTATCAGGAACTGGAGAAGATGAGGTATTCTACTAGGAACCCTAAAGACTGATTACTTAGCAACATGATGGCCACCCAATTCCAGTTACTTTAGGCACTAAACATCAAAAATACTTTTTTCACTTAGCATATCTGATGTCAAACTTCCTCCAAAATTCACGTGGCCCCCAACATATCTTGTTCCACTAATACAATTACAGTTCATAGTTTTCTCTGACAGACTTAATAAAAGTAAGTAATTCCCTAACCAGCTACAGTGATCACAGGAGCTTTTCCACTCTGAAACCATCTTCCTTCCATTGAAAGATAACAATGAAGAGCAGAACTGCTTTACATATCCTCATCTTGTGATTTATATATTATTCTATTTATAACATATTAGGTGACTAGTCTTAATATACTTCCCTCATCGTCGTAGCTCATCATGTTACAGTCTTCTCCTGGTCTCCTTTAACATCACTTAAACAATAATTGTCATCACCTTGGCATTTGTGCACACTTATTTTATTCTTCCTTTATACCTTCCCTTAAATCTTTCAATATCCTCAGAGACTTCATCCTGCCCAAGTATGCCAAGTCCTCCCTCTTAGATCACTTTCTCCTACTGCCTCATTTTAAAGACTCCTCTCACTTCAGATATTCATAATCCATCTTCCATAAATGGGTCTATTGGATGTAGATACAGGCACCCTGCTCTCAAGTAGCTACTCCTCTAGAGTCAGAAGAAGACTGATGACAGCTGTCATTCACTACCTCTATGACTTTGGACACATTACTAAACTTCTCTGAGCACAAAACAAAACAAAACAAAAAACTAGGAACTGTATTGCCTTACTTCAGAAAGTACTCAAGAAAATGTATCTAAAACGCTTGGCACAGAATCTGAGACCTTTGAGCTTAAGTGAAGAAAAAGTGTTAAGACCTTTGGGAGATACTTTGGGCTAAGTGAAGCAAAATGTTAAGGGAGGTGCTGAAGTAGTGACAATCTTAAGCATATCAGCCAAATATAACAGTGACCCAAAGGCAGGTGTGACCAAGGGTGCCCAAGTTACCACTTATAAAGATATTACTCCTCAGGGTTTCTCTTGAGAATTGTTTTGCCTAATTCATTTTTTTTCGCTCATAATATTGTTAATTGTGTAAGATACATGTGAGAATAAGATAGAAGAGATACACAAACCACCATGAGCATTATCATCATTTTAACATAATTTTTAGTTAATATCAGTTTTTCAGAGAACAGAGATTTCAGTACATGGGTTCCCATTATGTGCATTCTCTACACCTACAGATGAGTTTACAGTCCCAGGGCTCTTCTGAGCAGCCTTGAGGATGATACTCTGGCTCATTTTGGGGAAATGATACTCTGTACCTCTGACCTATCCTAAAACGGTGAATTCACACCTACAATGGCCAGTCTTACTTCTTGACTTGCTCTCCTACTTCCTAGATTCTTCAAATACATTAGGTACTAATCTGCCCATTTCTCTCACTTCAGAAGCCTTACTTTAGACCTACCTTCAAGTGTAAACAGCCATTCACCCTGTTACAGATTTGCTGGGCTCCAGTCTGCCAGACCTGCGGACTTGTTGCAGGTAGACCAAGCCACTGAATATGGACATAAGAGAAGAATAAAAAAACACAATAGATCTGAAGGGAGATAGTTCTTCAAGGAAGCATAGATGTCTGGGGTGAGGCATCCATTTCTCCTTCAGCAACTCCAGACCCAAGATAACATGTTTGCTTTCAGCATCTTTGACTCTGTCCAGCAAAGCGCTTTATTAGCACTACACTTCTGGGCTTTGACTACTTCAAGCTGCACTCCCTTTCTTCACTAGCCATCCTCTCAGGGCCAATTTCTTTTCTTAATGCAAACTTCAGGGAGGATAAATGTCACTGGAGCTTTTGTTCCTGCTCAGAGAAGGGAGATGATTGTGCCAAATTCCCAAACTGGGAGTCCAGATTTGGCAGCAATTGAGCAGTGTCCCTGGGATAATCTGATGGGGAAAAACAATGGACTTGGTCAGAATAATGTACTAAAAAAAGCCTGTGCTTTGAATAACCAGAGACAGCAGTTACTAGTTGTTGAATGGTGGGAAAATCACAGTAGTCCTCCCACTTTGAAACCCACTTTGTTGAGCCGCTGTGAGGAGTGCGAAAACTTGTGTGTAGAGTGTAAATTTATTATAAACAATAAAGAGCTATGAGATTCATATATGGCAGTCCATAATACTTAACGCTTTTACCAGCAATTTGATAGAAGGGTAGACATCCTACTCTCTTCATCCAGCAAAATGTCCTATTTACTCTGGCCCACAAATCTGCCTCTGAACAATCCTGAGCTATTATATTAAATGGTAAAGACAAAAGTGTGGTAGAATACAAAAAGAGCTACACACCTATGTCCTCACTATCTAGCAAAGAAATGAAGGTCCTATTGTAAAAGGAGTTTTATCTGTTCATTCCAAAATTACATGAGCAGTAGACACGAGAGTAGAGGATGGGTTTGCCCAATTTCCACTGCTGTTCACCTTCACTACTAGGAAAGTCACCTCAGTTACGCTGGTGCCATCACCTGAGACCAATTTGGTTTTTCTTTTGATCATAACTCATAATGTATCTACCAACATTTCTCTATTCACAGAGTAAACTACCTCTCAGAATACATCATTTTGTTCCCATTATCTTCAATGTCAGATCAATTCAAGTAATTTCCAATAAAATCTCAATGGAGGGCAACATGACTTCATGCTGGTTTTTAGGGATGCCGTAGCTGCATCCCAATATATTCTTTATACTGCCCCATGAAATTCCACTTTTCCAAAATCTGATTTTTTGGTATCTTACTGCTCTAAAATGTTAGTGCCTATATAAGATTTTCCTAAAATGTACAATAAACCTCTGTATGAATAGAATTAATGACCAAACAAATAAATAAAGTAAGACTCAGTCAATTACGCTTGGGGCAAATGGCACATAATAAAATGTTGGTTACCAGGGGCTGGGAGAGGAGGAGGGTGTGGATAGGATAGATAATATTTAAGGATACAAACCTGTTATTAGAGTAAATAGGATCTATAGGTCTTAATGCACAGTAGAGTGAATATAGACAACAATATTGTATCACAATCATCAAACTTGCTGAAAAGACTAGATCTTAACTATTTCAACTACACAAAAGGAATCATAATTATGTGATGTGATAAGGATACATTACTACAATGAAAGTCATATTACAATATATTAATCATCAATATATTGTAATATGTAATCAACATGTTACAGAAAATGTCATGTCAAATATAATTATACAATGTTATATATCATATATATATATACATATATACATATATAATTAAGTTTATTTATTTATTTTAAGAGAACGAGAATGGGAGGGGCAGAGAGGGGGAGAGATAGAGAATCCTCAGCAGGCTGTACACTGTCTGCGCAGAACCCAACATGGGGTTCGAACTCACAAACTGTGAGATCATGACCTGAGCCTAAAGCAAGGTTTGGATGCTTAATAGCTGAGCCATCCAGGCACCCCTCTTTTTTTTGTTAAATATATTTTTTAAAAAAGCAAACAGCATAAGGAACCCTGTACATTGTAATACCATTGCATGTAAACATTTATATTGTATGCCAATATTTCAGAGAAATCCAGCACCGACAAAACCTATTTAACATAGTTTAACCCAGCCTTCTCCAGACACATTTTATCCAGACAGCACTTATTAAGATCTGAAATTTGTGTTCTGCAGAATTCAGTTTGAGAATGGAAGTTGACAGAATCATTGATTTAAGGGAATAATTCTCAACAAGAAGGAATTTTTTCCTAACAGGGAATATTTGACAATGTCTGGGGGCTTCTTTAGGGGTCAAAACTGTGGAAATGTTAATGATATCTAGCTTGTAGATGCTAGGGGATGCTTCAAACCATCCTTCGATGAGCAGGAGAGGCTTTAAAAACAAAGAATGTCCAATGTCAATAGTGCCAACGTTGAAAACCCCTGTTTTAAGCAGGAGGCAGGTGGAAGAAAAGAGGGGCAACAAAACTAAACTAAAAATCAATATTCTGTGTGTAAGTCTCAAGGTGACATAAAGGCAAATAGCACGGGCTCCAGAACCATGACCGGAAAGGTCATGGATTGGAGATCCAGAGGTCCTTATCTTTGAATCCCAGTTCCAGCACTTACGGACTATGTAACCTAGGGGACATTGCTTAGCCATTTTTGCCCCTGTTTCCTTATGTATACAAGGAGTTCATAATATTTTTTTCTATCTCCTATGTTTTTTTTAAATGTTCAATGAATTAACGTATATAGCATTTAGAACATATTGAATACTCAATAACAGATAATCAAAAATTTACTGCCTGTTCTTTTGATATATAATTGCTATTAAATTAATTATTCTTAGTATTCTGCCAGGCTACCATTTCTGTGATCCTTTATTTTGTGCCCTGAGATGAAACTTCTTTCAAAGACTCTTCAAAGGGTACATCAAATTTTGTAGCTATCAAATAATTAAGTCATAAGGCTAATTTGTCTGGATGTGATCTAATGAGTATTAGAGTGCCTTTTAACCACAATTTGGATTTACACATATATTTATTATCAGAAGGAAAACTGTCTTCCCTTTGGGAGGTATGCATCCAGTTTAGAAAAGTTGCATTTCATATATTAACATGTTGGCATTCTAAAATATACATTGTATCAGATAAGTTTGGCTTTTGGGATTCTGCTCTCTTGATATTTTATTAGTCATAAAATATTAATAAGATTGTTTTTTTCTGGAAAGTTGGAATATCTAGGGATAATATGAATTAAAAAACAGTTGATAATCTGCTTAATGATATTTTTCAAGTTCTTTTCACCTGCATCTAACTCAATGATAATTTAGTTTAAATGATGAGTTGCACTATTCACTCTTTCCTCTTGAAGATTAATCACTAATTCCATAGTCCCAGTTTTCCAGGCTACATCATTCTCCCAAATCTCAATCTCATTATTTATCACAAATCTTTACCATATAATCCAATAGTCACACTCATCTTTCTCTGAAATAAAATTTTATAGACCTTGTTGACTGAGCTGATGGGGGAGTAAATGGCGCAATGCCTCATTTCACAGTGAGGTTCTTTACCAAAGAAAAATATTTAGTGTATTTAAGTAGAAGGGTTGATAGATTTGTTGTCTAATTTAATATCATCCAGACTTAAAATTTCCTTGCTATTAATTAATATTATAAGTAGAATTAGGATAATAGTATGTATATGTATGTATGTGTGTGTGTGTGTGTGTGTGTGTGTGTGTGCGCGTGCACATCTGTATGTGCTTGTGTTGGGAAATCCGGGAAGCTTTCATTTTCCTAACACATGGTATATTCACAGAAACACAAGATCTTCATTGAACCTGATTCAAAGAGCCCATGTAGAGGATGTGTGAAAACTGACAATGGAGAGTGGTGTGGCTTAAGATGTGCAAGTTAATGAAAACCAGTTATTAGATGGGAAAGTATTTGAATTTTATATCCTAATACTGAGCATTTCTTAACCCCATCTTATTGGCTCTTGGGTAGCATTTTCTTTTCTGAATCACTTTATTGAGACATAATATAGACACCAGGTTCAGAGCAGTGGGAAAGAGAAATCATAACTTCTTTCCTCAAGGCACTTTATTTGGTATCTTGATCAAGCATTCACTGAAATAACCTTCTGCAAATACCTAAAGTGTGGCACCAAAAGGAAAAAAAAAGATGACAATGAAAACAGACATACATAACACAGAATAATTGACATGTGAGACAGTCAAAGATTCCAAGATCTGGTGAAGATACATGAGAAAAGAGAATATCACAGAACCAATATATGAGAGACAATGGCTGAGAAATTTCCATCTGAAACTAATGTTCTGCAGATTATCAGGAATTTATGTCTTTCTTGAAACCCCTATTTGAAAGTTTTATAGAGAGAAAACCCCAGAGCCAGAAAGCATCTTTAATGAATAGCTCAAAACAGAAAAGAAAAATAACAGAAACGCTACACCTGTGTTTCTAGAGAATATAAAAAGAAGGATCACTTCTTAATGATTTTTATGAGGCAAGTGTAACCTGTATTCCATAACCAGAAAATGACATCACAGAAAATAAATATTAAAGACCAAAATATCCTTTAAAATTGATTTAATCCAAAACAAAATATCATCAAATATAATCCAGTAATTGTGTGTGCACACACATACACACACAGTCCATGATCCTATTGGATTTTTATGAAAATACATAATCAGTATTAAATTTAATCAAATATTTTTCTACCTCAGTCTGGAATAACAAATGATTTCCTCCTTTTCGTGCATTTAATTCAAGCATCAAAGATGTTTCACATGCAAAAATCACACAGTGATTTATATATATGTAATATATACAAGTGAATATAGTATACATGTAATATAGTGAATATGGTATATATGTAACATAGTGAATATAGTATATATGAAATATAGTATATAGTATATATGTAATATAGTGAATATAAGGAATAAATCATGTGATAATCTAGATTGATAAGGAAAATATATTCGACTACATTTAATACTGACAATGCTTATTAAAACATTAAGCTAAAAACATGAGAATTTCCTTGATCTGGTTTTAAAAACAATAAACCTGAGGTCCAGTTTCCAGTTTTTCATGTGAGGAGACAGAGTCATCACTCTGTCATAACAATGAGGATAAACTGAGCAGACTGAAAATCAACATCTCCTCTTCTTGGATCCATGAGAAAAGAAAGGACACGGGGCACATTACCACTCCCGAGAGTGGAGACTCAGGTAATACAGGGAGTTGGCTCCCTGTATTACAGGGAGTACAGAGTAGAGGCTCATAAGCAAGATGGCTGTGGGAACTACCATTAAGGTAGGAAAATTTGAACTAAATTAGCAGGTTTCTGGAGTCTTGGTGTAGACAAGTCTGGGGGTTAAAAAACCCAGGGGGACCCAACAATGGCAGGGTGAGGGAGGGGTAAGATATTGTGATATTTGCCTCCAGGAGCTTTTCAAAGCTCCCACAGTAAACATCTAAGAAAAATCCCCTCATGCTCCTAGCAAGGAGAGGGGGAAAGGAACCATTTTGAAACATGTCATGGCACTCTGTTCCTTTTAACAAGGCCTCAGGAGAAACTAGTTAACCAGAGCCTAACCTGGTATGGTATTAGCACCTAAATGACCATAGGGAGAAAAAAAAAAAAGCCAACTCCAGGCCCCTCTAGACTTCCATGTGGGAGAAGTATATACCCACCCACAGTCCACTCTAGCCATCCTGTTTTGTCTAAGAGAGGAGAATTAAAACAAAACGACAAAACAAAAGTGAGAAACACTTATGGAGTTCAGATTCCAGGGGCATAGGCTCACCAAAAGATTGAAACTATAGGATGTTTCCCCTCCCCCATACCTTATCAGACATTAATAAAGCCCCATTTAAAGCCATTCCTTTTACCTGATACATCATGTCCAGCTATTGGGGGCTGGTGTGTGTGTGTGTGTGTGTGTGTGTGTGTGTGTGTGTGTGTGTGTGTGAAGCATACTAAAATGCTAAAAATATCATTTGAAGAGACAGAGAAAGCATCAGAAGTAGGCATGACAGTGATGGTGGAATTATCAGATCAGGAATTTAACATCCCTATGATTCACATGCTAAAGGCTCTAATGAGTAAAGTAGACAGCATGCAAGAACAGATGGAATACCTAAGCAGAGAAAGGCAGATACTAAGAAAGAACCAAAAAGAAAAGCTAGAGATCAGAAGCACTGTGATAGGAAAGGAGAATGCCTTGAAGGGCTTTTTAGTACATTAGACATGGCTGAGGCTATAGAACTCCTAGAAGATAATATAAGAAAAGGTACATGACCTTGGCTGTGGCAATGATTTTTAGACATGACATCAAAATCCCAATCTCATGAAAGAAATAATTGATAAATTGGACTTTATTGAAATGAAAGCTTCTTCTCTATGAAAGATAGTGTCCAGAGAATGAGAAGACAAGCCATTGACCAAGAAATATTTGCAAAGACACATCTGGAAAAGGACAGTTGTCCAAAACACACAAAGAACTCGTAAAATACAACAATAAGAAAACAAACAACACAATTAAAAAATGGGGCAAAGACCTTAACAGACACTTTGTCAAGTAAGATATACAGATAGCAAATAAGTATATGTAACATGCTGTACATCACACGTCATCAGGAAAATTAAAATTAAAATAGTGATGAGACTACACATCTATTAGAAGGGCCAGAATCTGGAATGTCAACAATATCAAATGCTGACAAGGATGTGAAGCAATGGGAACTCTCATTCACTGCCAGTGGGAATGCAAAATGGTACAGCCACTTTAGAAGACATTTTGGCAATCTCTTGCCATACAAGCCAACAATCATGCTCTTTGGTATTTACCCAAAGTTCAATATTATGTCCACAAAAAAACATGCACACAGATGTTTATAGCAATTTTATTAATTGCCAAAACTTTGAAGCCAACCAGGATGTCCTTCTTTACGTGAATGGACAAATATTCTACGGTTAAGTACAGACAACTGACAATCCAAGATTTAAAAGAAATGAATTATATAGAAAATGAATAATATAGAAAAGTTAAAATTAATAAAATATAGAAAGTTAATATCATGGAATTTTAATAATGTAAAAAATTAATAATTAATAATTAAATAAATTTAATAATATATAGAAAGAAAATATGATCTCTCTGCTTTTGTGACTTCATTTCATGTCCCTGAGCCCAGAGATTTTCTGGTTCAGTATTTCCACAGAATAAATATCACATCTTATGCCAGTGTCGATTAGTTACTCCAAAATCCACAGGCAAAACCTAACATTATTTTTTAACCCAAAAAACAGAGGCTGGGGGCACCTGGGTGGCTCAGCCAGTTAAGCATCTGACTTCCGCTCAGGTCATGATCTCACAGCTCGTGAGTTCAAGCCCCACGTCAGGCTCTGTGCTGACAGTTCAGAGCCTGGAGCCTGCTTCCGATTCTATGTGTCTTTCTCTGTCCCTCCTCACTCTTGCTCTGTCTCTCTGTCTCTGTCTCTGTCTCTCTCTCTCAAAAATAAATAAATATTAAAAAAAAAAAACACACAACAACAGAGGCTAGGGAAAAAAAATTAGGGGTTGACTTTTTAAGAAATTATCATTTGAATTAGACATTTGACCTAATGTCATTTAAAATTTTTGACACAAATAAACTAAATATTCAGTTCCTATTATCAATTTATCCAAGTGAGAGCTTCCACAACCATTTTCTGTCTGTGCATATACTCAATGCTTACGAGTACAGGAATAAGAATTATTTCCCTTCTCCCAGGCTCACACACTGAGTTTGGCTTTCTACTTAAGACTTCAGAGTCAAAAATCATTGCTACATCCTCTTACTTTACTCCACCTGCTTGCAAAAGGATGTCTCTGAGAATTTTATTTCATTTTTGTCACAGGTTTTCTGGGAGAATCCCAGGATTCTCTACAAAAGCAGACTTTGAGGTAAAATTTAGTGTGCAATATGTATCATATGGAGAGTCCTCAGGAAAAGCATCTTAATAATATATGGGATGGAAGTTGGTTTGCCAGGAGAAATTGAGCTGTGAGTTGGGTCTGATGCAAGCTTTGTTCAATACCACAGAGAGTCCTGGAAGTAAAAGTTGTACGAGTGAATTGTTTTGCATTGGGCGGTAGGGTCAGGCCTTTCTGCCTATCACTGTGGTTACATAGGTCATATCTGCAATGAGGACAATCCTTGAAGGGGCTGAAAGTCCAAGACTCTCTCCTGACAGCACTTCCAGCAGCTGCGGCTACAAATCCTTCACTGAAGTGTGATCTGGGTAGTTTGTGTTCATGTCCATTACAACCCATTTAGAGTCCTTTCTCTTCTTTTTTTTTTTTTTTAAAGTTTATTTATTTTGAGAGAGAGAGAGAATCCCAAACCCTGATGTGGGGCTCAAACACACGAACCAGGAGATCATGACCTGAGCTGAGATCAAGAGCCAGACACTTAACCGACTGAGCCACCCAGGTGCCCCCAGAGCCATTTCTCTTTTGAGATAATGTGAAAGAGTTTGGGCAGGTCTCAACTTTCTCCTGGAGATGGGAGTATATTACTAACACATGTTCTCTCTACAGTCTTTGTTTTTCTTCATGCTACCTCCCCTTCCTGGAGTACCATACCCAGTGGTATGCTGGTAAATGCTTAACAACCAACTCTCTAGGAAACTTTTTAAAGCCCAGGTATGTACTGTTTGCCTATTTCCGTTGTGTAAATATTTCCATCATGACCAGTTTCAAACTCCCAGTGTTTTACAGAACATGGATTTGGGATAAGATATTGTACAATTGGCGTTCATAAACTAGAGAAGTTAACTTTAGCATACCACTTTCTTTCATACCTAGTCCAGCTAGAAAGGATTAATTTGAACCACAAGGCACAGCTAAAGTGTCAAATACTTCAGTCCAATCTTTAATAACAAAATTACACTATTTATTTATTTCAGTGACAGCATCTGTTAACTACTAACATATCCTTTTCATATATGTCTCCACTATTAAACATTAATTATTTAACATTATGATCATGCATATTTTATATATCCACAGTATTGAAAGAAATAACTGCCACAAGAGGTATTTCATGTTTCTCAGTATATTTTTCTTGGATGAGCGAATAGGCAATATAATTTTACACTTAGAACTATTTTATGAGTACTCATGCTGGTTGGAGAGACCAGCCCCAGAGAGATGTGTTAGTGTAGCAGTGACCCCATGCTCAAAAAGTTTTCAGTACAGCTGAGAAGAAAGTGAATATGTATTAAATACTAAAATATCACCAATGAAGGCATATGTATAAATCTTACCAGTGAAGGAGAAAAATAAGTAATGGGTTATTGGCAATAATGAAACTGAGAAAGACAATGCTATTGAAAATCTACACAGACATGGAGAACAAGAGGAGAAAACCTTATTAAAAGATAAGGATGGTTACTTTGCACAAGTCCCAACCCACTCACTGATTCAGACATGAAATTCTGTGCTATTGAACAGGGAATCTACACACTTGTCTAGATGTTTAGATGGTCAGGCTTTCTAGAGCAACTCACATGTGTCTGCTTCAGTATTTGCTGATAAATAGAAAAAAGCCGATAGATCTATCTGCCAGGAGAGATAGATATGGCCAGGAGAGAAAAGAAACATTACTGCCCAATGATGAGGTGAAAACTGGTCTATAGCCAATGGCCACAGTAGCAGTTCAAAGTCTGGTCAAAAACTCAAGTTCCAAACTTGCCCCCAAGAAGTCAGAAATCTTTTTATAAATAAGTATGAAACTTTGGCATGAGAAACACAATATAGACAGATCAGAGACAGATATTGATTTCTGGTTCATAAACATGAGAAACTATATAAACAACTATATTTTATAAAGAAACATATTGCTATTATTGTCATTCATACCAATAATTTAATAATATTAACAAAATTGTATATTTTTCAAAAGAATCTTTTTAGACACATTGTCTCTTATACATCTCATAATTATTTGGGGGATATAAAAGAACATTCTTATCTCAATTTGGCTATGAAAACAAGGGTTGATGATTAACTGAGATCACATATCTAGAAAGTGAAAGAATTATAGATTTAATCAGATGATCACACTCCAAATATTTTACTTCTCTTCTACTCAGATAGCTGCCCCAAGATTTTTTAATGGGAAAACTTGAGGATAGAGGTTATTTAATGCCCCCTCCGCAGTCCAAACCTGCGGAGAATTCTTAGACGAATCTGCTTTGTTTTGATGCTATAGACAATAGGGTTAAGCACTGGAGGGAAAAGCAGGTAAATATCGGCCATGATGATGTGAATTCTTGGAGACAGATGTTTCCCAAAGCGATGGACCATTGACACCCCAATTACTGGCACAAAGAAAATGAGCACAACACAGATATGGGATATGCATGTGTTGAGTGCCTTCCGCCGCTCTTCATGAGATGCAATCCCCAGCACAGCATTCAGAATCAGGATATAAGAAAGAAGTATGCAGACTGAATCCACACCAAGTGTGGTAATAACTACACACAGGCCATAGACACTGCTGATCCTTGCATCTGAACAGGATAATTTCAGAATGTCTTGGTGCAAACAGAAGGTATGGGAAAGGGCATTGTCATGGCAGTAGTGATAATGTCTCAGTAGCAAAGGTGTAGGAAGTACAACTCCCATGCTTCTTAGCAAGCAGGCCAAACCAATCTTGCCTATTACACTGTTGTTAAGGATGGTAGTGTAGTGCAGTGGACGGCAGATAGCAACAAAACGGTCAAAGGCCATGGCCAGTAGCACCGAAGACTCCAGGAATGTGAATGTGTGGATGAAAAAGAGCTGAGCATAGCAAGCACTTGCCTGGATCTCCCGAGCATCCAGCCATAACACAGCAAGCATGGTGGGAAGTGTGGACATAGACATACCTAGGTCAGTCACTGCCAAGATGGAAAGGAAGTAGTACATGGGCTGATGGAGTGATGACTCTATCCAAATGACAGAGAGGATGGTAACATTACCAATAAATGCTACCAAGTATGCAAGACAGAATGGGACTGAGATCCAAGAATAGACACACTCCAATCCATGAAATCCCCTCAGAATAAATATAGGCTCCATGGTGCTATTGTTATTCCAGACTACCATGGTGAACCTTGGTATACAGTGAAGAATCTTTTCTGTTATCCTTTTTTATCCCTTAAAGTTATCCCTTGTGAACATAAGCAGTGCAATCTGTATACAACATATCTTTCCTCTAACCTTACAGAGAAAGGAAGGAGGTACCTCTTATGGATCCTACATAAGAAACAGTTCCCAGTAGCAAAGAGCACTAAATTCCAGAACAAAAATGTGTACCACACACTGGTCATCTGGTCATCTCTGACAAGAACTCTGATGAATTTGCCCCGAGGACACTAAAAATAGAAACAGCAAAAGAGGAAAAAAAGACATCTTTACCAAATGTCATAAAAATGAAAATAGAGAAAAGTGAGAGTAAATGTCTATGGATTTGCATAAGCTTCCTGTCAGTGATGTTCTTGAGTTAATCATTTGTTGTTTCTAGGCTATCTCTTCATTCAGAGCAACTGAATTGTATCCAGGGACTCAACATAATTTCCTTTCATATTTATTTTTTATTATATACTTTATAATATATAAAAATTGAGCATATATAATATTTTAATATTAAAAAAGTAAATACCACATTATATAAAAAGGGGAAATGAACAAGAGTCAAGTCCATAATCCTAGCACACTTGCATATCTTTTAGCTGTTTAATATAGCAATTCTTCCTTAATCTAAACTCCTCACAGTAGTGGGGAAGATATTTATTATGATAAATATATCATAATGGTAACAATTTAACTATTAAAGTTATGCCTGCCCACAAAATAAAATTAAAACCATATATTTAAATCAGACATCTATCAGTAATAATGGGTAATATCCACTTCATTTATGTTTATCCTTTCTTGCTTTTTTTTCTCAAAATGATGCTTATAATCACATTTTTAAAAATATTCAACCTAGGGGCACCTGGGTAGACCAGCTGGTTAAGCATCTGACTCTTGATATCAGCTCAGGTCATGATCTCATGGTTCATGGATTCAAGCCTGGCATCAGGCTGCACACTGACAGCGTGGAGACTGCTTGGGATTCGCTCTCTCTCTCTCTCTCTCTCTGCTCCTCCCCCTCTTGTGCTCTCTCTCTCTCAACAAATAAACATTAACAATAAAATAAAATAAATTATTTTAAAAATTTAAACCTAAATATTAGTTTTTCCAATTTTATGACCCATTTGCACCTACCTCCATGAATCCACAGCAACCCCAGAAGTGTAGCCCTTAGCATTCTCCATCAGTGCCTTTTAGAAACAACCAATATCTTTTTCCTTTTTCAAAATAGAGTTCTAATGTCTGGTTTTCCTTTCCCTGAACAATCTTCACTGTAATTGCCTCCGCTGATACTGGCCTTGGTATTCCCCGGGTTGATGGCATTGGGCACAGCTACGAGATTCTCTGCCCCTTTAGTTCTCTGGGTCCTTATTTTAAGCCTGTCTAATGCCATTGACTGTCCTTGAGAAAATTCTTCACTTACCCCACGTTTTAAAGTCAGATCTCTCCTGCAATATCTCAGCATCTCCCTCATTCTTCCTTAGAGACACATAGTCTCTGAACTCTTAAACGTCTAACACAGATTTTAGCTCTGGCCTGAAGTAAAGATCTTTCCAAAAGTAGCCCAGATTGTTCATTGGCTCCGTCTGTCCAGCATTGACCTTTTATTGTCTCTGTTTTATTTCATAAAAACTTTTTTTTAAATTTTCCCCTCTTGACTGATTCTGATCCCCATTTTATAGTGTGAATGCTGAAAGTTCTCAGACTGAACAATCTGTCATTCCAGAGAAGATTTTAGGTTAGAATCTACAGCTGAGAAACAGAAGGAAATATGAAGCTGTCTGTAATAAGACAGATCTCTCATTTTCTCCTTTTTCCTCCAAGTCCAGGCATCCCATCCTCTGGGAGTGGGGCACCTCCCTAGTCCTCTTCTCCAGTCCCAAGTGTTCCAAACTGAGCTTTTACTGGGGCCCTTATCCTGGAGAAAGCAGTCAGCAACTCTCCCTGCTCTTCATGGACCAGGCAGAATATGAGTTCCATGCATTTCTTTTTCTTTACCCCCAAGCAACATTGTTCTCTCTAGTCTTCAAAATCTACTAAAGTCCCTGGGTGGTTTTCTTTTTTCTTCTTCATCACTCAGAAACGTTTGTTCTAATTTCTGTTCTAAAGCTCAGCTCATGAAAATACTCCAGACATTAACATTGAAGTATATAGTGCAAGAGGGTGTGCTCACACACAAAGAGGTTGTGCTGTGGCCAAAAAAGAAAAGTAGTTTGCTTTACCCCATGCCAGGAAATTAGCCTATGCTTTATTTTTCAACCTCGATATGAATCACATTTTCCTTAATTCTCAGAGAAGTTACAGAAAATAAAGTAGGTCTCTGGTTTTCAGACATGTCTTTCTCCCTGATCTGAGCCTTCTAAATTCAGATTGCAAGGTTTAGAAAATCAGCTGCAGGACTGTGCATGGATTTAAAGCTGGAGCAGACAGGAATATCCCTATTTGTTATCTTTCTTGTCCTCTCTCTCACTGAGCATCTGTCATATCTTTCACGTTTTCTCATCCCCTTATGGTTGCCTTTGTTCATTTTCTTATGACTCCATGTCATTAGCAATGATTCTACAGGGCTCTTGATTTATTTTAACATAATTTAATCATTGCTAATTGAAAAAGAAATGGTCAGAAGAGGCTGAGATGGATGTCAAGACGTTTCAAGGGCAGAGCATAAAAAGACTTCCATCACACACTCACATATTCCAAGGAATTAAGGAAGAGCCACTGAGGGTAAGGACACCATTTTATCTCTGTGGTCTTACCTGTAGTCCTCAAAAACTGCCTTCTGCCCACTGACTGGCCTATCTTAAAATTGTTGAAAAAAGACATTATGATATTACCACAATTCTATATGTCATACATTTCAAATTGTTTACTTCTAAAGAAAATGACACCTACTTTATCCTCCTGCATAAACCGTGCATTGTCCTAATTATTTTACTCTCTTTAGGTTTTGTGTAGTAACGTACACTGTGCCAAAATCTACTAGCTGTTTATTTGTAATTTAAAAATGGACACTTACCTGAAATTTACACATAAGGCAGTTACATCAATATGAATGCTTAATCATGCAATCAGTGGCCAGTTTCCCAAAGTATCCAGTTTCATTGGGTCTTTCTCTGCCTAAACTTTCCTACATTGTAGGTAAAGTCATACTCTCTGTTTCTATCTCCATGGCTATCTCTCTCTCTCTGCCACTTAATTTACTTTCTAAACATTTTTATCCTGTCTAATCTGTTCCCTGCTGCCATTTTCTTCTATTTTGTTTCACCTAAATTTGTGCCCTTTCACCATGTAACTTTCTTTTTTCCCCCAGTCTTTTCATTGCCCCTGTCTTCTCATTTCTCTGCTTTTAGTTCTGGCTGTCTTTGATTGATCCCTCCCCTGAGAAGAGCTCCCATCTCCCTCTGAAGGTCACACATATCCTGATTACAAATGGCCCAGTTTTGATACTCCATGAAACTCAGGTCCTGAAAATTTTTGATTCCATGAGTAGTGAGGCTTGAATACTTCCACCTTTCTATAAACACTCCTGATTTATCTTAGGATAGAAAACTGGGGATTGGTGTCAGAGTCTGATGGGTCCCTGGAGGTGAAATTAATATAATCAACCTTTAACCACAGCTGTGCCAAGAATATATGATTATGACCCATATGATTATGAGTCCCTACCTCTATCCACCATTCCCAGTCCTTTCCTTAAACTGTTAACAGTTTTCTCTTTTGGAATGAGCATGAGAATGAATGCATGATAACTACTCTAACCCAGAAGAATACTGAAACTGCAGCTTCATTAGGGGCATCCATACAGAGCTGTGGTAATTAAATGCAGAGAGACCCCTCTGTTACAAGGTATTTGCAGCTTCTCACTGAACAGGATATTCATCAGTTATAC
Source organism: Herpailurus yagouaroundi (assembly GCF_014898765.1). Lineage (NCBI taxonomy): Eukaryota > Metazoa > Chordata > Mammalia > Carnivora > Felidae > Herpailurus > Herpailurus yagouaroundi. The sequence continues at coordinate 529,216 of NW_024412411.1, forward strand.
ACTTGATAATCATTTATTAAGCAATAGCAGGGTTCATGTCTCCATACTAAATTCTGTAAAGGCAAAAATCATTATCTGGTTCATCATTACTGCCACTGTGCTTAGCCTGGAGCATGGCTTCCCAATACATTCCTTTTCTTAGCTTATACCTTGGCTATCCACCTGTCTGCATTTACTTATAAATTTTATAGGCAGCTTATCAATTTCGACAAAGATATATGTTGTGACTTTCATTGTGAATGTATGAAATCTGCAGATCAATTTTGGGAGAATTTAAATTTTTAGGTTACCAGGTCTTTCAATCCAAGAACACAGACCTCAGTTAATCAAATCTTTATTTTTTCTCAATATGGTTATAAACTTTTAAAATAAGAGCTATTATATAGCTTACATTATATTTATTCCTAAGTATTTGGTATTAATTCACGCTAATATGAATAGCATTTATAAATTAAAATAGCACTTTTTCTAAATCTTCGGTACTGATACATAAAGATCGATTTATTTTTGGTCTTTTGTCTGAGAAACTGCTAAGCTTATTTTTATTTATAATACATAATCTGTATAATCTTTAGGCCTTACTTGGTACCAATCACACCATCATAAATAATGTAGCTTCTTTCTGCCTTATTTCCAATTCTTATATCTGTTATTATATTTATTGATGTTGTGCTGGTCTCAGCCTATTATTGGTAACTAATGCTGTGTTTGACCCTTTGTGATTCTTATGATGACTGCAAGACACCCTCAGCAAGAACCATTAGGAAACTTTGAAAAAAAAAGATGGTTTATTATTTATTGGACCTGTAAATTACATGGCACACCTGGGACCACAGAGCAGGGTTGTTGGGTGGGCTTTAGGCCTACAGTAAAAACAAAAATCAAATAACAGGCATTAAGGATGGAAATTGGGGATCATATAAAAACTTGTGAAACTCATGCAATTATTGAGGGCCTATTATAAAATAAGTCTATATGTTATGCTTTTGGTAAGTATTATAGCAGAGAGAGAGGAAGACAGAGAATCCCAAGCAGGCTCCAGGCGGCACAGAGCCTGACTACGGTCTGGAATTCACCATGAGATTATGACCGGAGCCAAAATCAAGAGTTGGACAATTAACCAACCAATCTGAGCCACGCAGATGCTCCTACCATCCTTTATCTATTGCCAGGTTTAATTTGTTAATATTTTGTTTAGGATTTTTACATCTATGTTCATCAGTGAGAATGCCCTGAAATTTTCCTTACTTATGTTTTCGTCATGTTTTGCTATAAAATTATAGCAGAGTTTGAAAATAATTTAGGAATTTTTTTTCTAACTAGACGATTTTTCATATGGTTGGCATGATTTATTTATTAAATGGCTATCCAGGGGTAGTTTTAAAGTATAGTTTCAATAGAACAATTAAAAGACACTCATATTTTCTTCTTTGTCAGTTTTGAGAAAGACCAACCAGACCTATGACCTCTATCACATCTTACCACCAGGCTAAAGTTTAATTAAATTGTGAACCTGGTAGTAGGCCAAGATCATGGTTGGCACAGTCCTTACACCCTCTCTTTCACCACTCCTTAATGCCAAATATTGCCAAGGCAGAGAAGTATCAATTAAATATGGTGTCTTTCACAGCCATGAAGAAGATAAGGATGGGGACACAGCTACAATTCTCCACAGGAGCACCAGTGGAAATTTTATTGCCCTAGAAAGACCTGGCATGTTTTCAGAGTATAGGAGAAGGCAAGCCAATTTTGACTTATCGAGCCTGTGTTTGCAAGGACGACGACTGGATGGTATCATGTTTAGGGAGTAGCAGTCCTTGGAAGAAGAAAGGGAGTAGCAGTCCTTGGAAGAAGAAAGAAATTTGATTAAGATCACTTGTCAGGAGGAGTTGATTTGGAGGCAGGGATCTAGAGTTTTGGGGGTGAGTCAGAAGTAATGAATACCCCTTAATGCCCCATCTATTTTCTATCCTGTTTCCCCTCTCTTCACAGAGTCACTTTATTCTCTTTGGTTTATCTTCAGGAACTGGTGGAAATAGGAGAGAGGCAGTGCCTTGTAAACCCTGTCCTTGGGGGCCAGTGCAACAGGTGTCTCTGTGGTTACCAGAGGATGGGCTCCTGCAGGGCAAGTCATGCAACCACATCCATTCACTTTGTGTCTTCCTCATTGCATAGGTAATTCCAGGTCTGGGAACTTTATGTTCAATAAAGCCTGGTGTTTGAATCATCTTCTCTCATTGTCTATGGGTCTTTGTTTCTGCTTCAATTTTTGTGTCTGTGTGAATGTAATGATAATTGTAAAACAGCTCTTATCAATCGTGATTTACTGTTACCAAACCCAATCCTCAGTTTCCATCTCCATTACTATCAAATATATGAATATTATTAATTTCCTTAACTACAGAAAGAAACAGAGGCTTTTCAGTATTAAATGACTTGCTTAAAGCAGATCAGCTTTTAGGTAGCAGAGTTAATATTTGTACTCCTTTTGTGTGGTTTCAAAGGCTATCATATCAGCTGAAATCTTGTGCTGTTTGTAAATCTCTGTGTCTCTATTTATTATCAAGTGATTTATTTTCTCAAGTTTTCTTCAAGTTTGAAACTACTTGTGAAGAAATGTAATTATAGATTATCTTGTTCAACATTTGTAGGGCTACTTGGATTTTCTATTTCTCCCTTTGCCTATTTTTATAAGCTATGTTAATCTAAAAAACTATATTTTAGATATTTGTTGACTAAAAGTTACTCACTACACATCTTTATGATTTTTCAAGTTGAGGGAGGGGAGAGAGCCCACTCCTACATGTGGGCCTCGGGTTCTTCTTTTATTGGGGTCAAGGGTAAGGGCCTAGCATTTCATGGGCTCACCCTTATCAGTGAACTTAAAACACAAGAGCTGGAATTTATAGAGAAGAGAGTAGCCACCACAATAGTGAAGATGTAGATCAGAATATGAAAAATCTCTAAGAACCATATAGAAGAGTTACAGGAACACACAGAATGCTAAAAATGCTAAAAATGCTAAAAATATGTTTGTGAGCACAGGGCTCAACATAGGACTCAAACTTGCCAACCGTGAGAAAATGACTTGAGTCGAAGTTGGACACTTAACCAACTGAGCACCCAGATGCCCCTGGACTGCCAATTTCAGAGATGGCTCCATCACTTGTGGTATGACACCTGTCAGTGATGCTGTTTCTGGTTCTCCCAGGGTGCACCTTGCAATCTGATAGGGCAGACTCGGATAAGTAGCCACCTGTAAGACTGACCCATTTCTCAAGTAAATTGAGTGCTGGGTGCTGATACGTAGTTTACCTAAGAAACTAAATGAGTGACTTATTAATAAGATCACATGCCAAGTCACAAAAAAGTCTTAACAAATTTAAGAAGATTGAAATCATTCTCATTCCAAGTATCTTTTCCAAACACAACGAAACTAGAAATCAATAATAGAAAGAAAACAGCAAAATTCATAAATACATGGAAATTAAATGCACTCAGACAATAGGTTAAAAAAAGACATTTAAAAAGCTGTAAAATAACTCCAGACAAATGAAAATAAAAACATAACACACCACACTTATGAAATGCAAGAAAAGAAGTACTAAGTGGGAAGTTTGTAGAAATAAATACCTATTTTAAAGAAGAAGAAAGCTCTCAAATAAACAACCTAACTTTACATCTCAAGGATCCAGGAAAAACAAAACAAAACAAAGCAAAACAAAACAAAACAAAAAAACCCTAAGCCCAAATTTAGCAGATGGTTTCTGAGAAGTCACATGTAATTCTTATCTTTGTTCCCATATAGGTAAGTTATTTTGTTCCTTTGAGTGCTTTAGGATTTTTTTCTTTATTTTTGATTTTTGTAGTTTGAAAATAATATGCCTATGTGTAGTTTTTTTGATATTTACCTTGCTTGATGACACTAATTTGATTTTAAACTTCTTTTGTTCTTTAGCTAAGGGTTTATGAATTCTGTTTATATTTTCAAAAAAGCAATTCCTTATTTTATCAATTTTTAAATTATTTTTCTATTCTCCATTTCACTAAGTTATATTATAATCTTTATCATTTCAGGTTTTCCTAACACAGCACTGATTCCCAAGTTGATTTCTGCTAATGAGTCTCTGCTCCAGTAAACTGTGACTCCTTCTGTGCACTTTTCTGTCTTTCCAATTTGGTCACAGGGGTTTATCCTGCATTCTCAACTCTCTTAGTGCTTCTACAAGAGCTGTTGATTTTTCAGTCACTTCTGTTTTTATTTGTTAGGGTGGAGAAGCAGTTTCCAAGCCCCTTACATGGGGAACCAGAAAACAGAAATCCCTGTTCTTATGTTTGTATCATTACTTTGAATTCTTTATGGACTATTTTAAACAGTTGAACAATATGTTTATAGTTGTATTTGTTATTCAAAGAAATATAAGTATGTATATTAACTCCTGGCCTAGTAAAATTAGTGTATTTGTGTCCACGAAATTTCCTTTGACTGACTATATTTTTACTTACAAGTTGTTACCACAGAGAAACTTCTCATACTTTTTCCTTAAAGTTGAGGATATACTGGGGCGCTTGGGTGGCTCAGTCCGTTAAGCATCCAACTTCAGCTCTGGCCATGATCTCGCGGTCTGATCCAGGAGTTTCAGCCCCATGTAGGGCTCTGTGCTGACAGCTCAGAACCTGGAGCCTGCTTCGGATTCTGTGTCTCCCTGTCTCTCTGCCCATGCCCCACTCATGCTCTCTCTCTCTCTGTCTCTCAAAAATGAATAAAAGTTTAAAAATTTTTTTTAAATTGAAAATATACAAATAATAGTCTTAATTTTATGACTATGGACATATACATAGTACATAATTATTGCATACCCATTTTATTTGCATAACTACTTAAATGTTCTTCAGTTTTTAAATTAATTTTCTCTTCTCTTTGAATTATCTTCCCTTAATCACCTTACATTGTTTAAAATTTTTAAGTACAATACAAATCTTAGATATCCACTTATTCCTCTAGATATTGCCCTATTAGAGCTCTTCCTAGTCTTTCTCCAAACTAGACTTGAAGCTTTCTAGCTCGCGGCACAAATGACCTCCTGGGACTTACTTTAATTACCTTATGGTTTTGCATTGCTTATTAGAGTTCATGTATTCTTCTATCAATTCACTTAGTTTACTGGAAACCATCCTCAAGTAACTTCTTAGGTGAAATTAATTACACCTAAGTATTTAGAAAACATTAACCCCTTTGTCTTCTAAACTCTTGTCTAGCTATTGCAATATCTTACCCACATCTAATTATATTTGCTTTGTAGTCAAACATATTATTTTTAGATGTTTGTTTTTCTCTAATATCATTTATCATTCTATCTTTATCATTATTCCTTTAAAATTTCACAATATATTTAATATGGATTTTTAAAAATCCATAATTAGGTAACCCTTATTCCAGGACCTCCCATTAAAATGATGACATACGAACTCGTAGATTAGATTTTTTGTTTTTTTTAATGTTTTCCATCCTCATATTTTGTTTTTGCTGGAGATTTTCTCATATATTCAATATATACATTGAATCAAAGGCCTTTATATGTACTGCGACATCCTCCCCCTCCCCACCCCAAAATAGATCACAGGGGATGTTGTGTTTCTGTCCTCACATATGTGGACTCGGCAGGATTAGAGGTAGTGATTGCCAAGGCAGTGTAGTCTTTGTTACCATTGCATGGAATTCAAAGTTCTCTCCACTACTTCATTCTTTCCCCATAAGTCTTTAACCTGAGAGCACTCAACCAATAAACTCTGCGTACAAATATTCACCTCAGTATTTGATTCAAAGAGAACTCAGCCTATGATACCATCACTTACAAAGACAAATGCAAGTGACATAAGAGGAAAAATTATTTGCAAGCACATCAAAATAGAAGGCTATATTCTTTAATATAGAAAGCACACCCACAAACTAATAACTAATTTTTTTTAAAGAGCATACTTGACTGGCTTCTAAAAATAAATTCAAATGCTCTTGAATGAGAAAAGAAGACTAATATTTATTTTATAAGGTACAAAGTGCATTTACCTGCAGTAGCAAAACTGAATCTGAACACTCAGTTACAGGCACAAACATAATGACCTTGGAAAACAAAATGTGACACTCTTCCAGAAAAGCCACTTACAGAGTCTCTATAATTGCAGGTGACATAGGAATCAATTCTGCTTGGAGCAACAGGAGAGGCCTCTTAGGGCCTTAAACATAAATGGCTAATTCATATGCATAATGGGAATTCAGTTGAATGTTCCTTGAACTAATTCATTTAAGGACTTGTCTGGGGGCTTTTTAACCCTTCTGGATAATTTCCAGAGTTTTCATCCCCAGAGGCCTTTGTTATGCTAAAAGGGCATCCAGGTAGAAGGACTAGAATCAAACTGTCATGATCAACCCTTGTTGTGTCTATCAAATGGGATTTGGATGACTTCATCCTGTGTTCATCTCTTTTTTGAACTTAAAGAATATAAATGCAGTGGCCAACACCTTGGTAAGTACCTGAAAACCCTCATGATCTTATCAGTCAGTAACCATAAGATGCATCTCTTATCCCTGGTAAGCTATCATGATTTCACTATTCAATGCCTGCTTCAATATCAGGATATAGTCAACATCTGAAGCAGTCCCAATGACTTCATTGAAAATCACTCTACCTTTAACTTAAAGAACATGATAAACAACCTTATTTAAAACTTCCATATAAACAGTAAACTTTATTCTAAATCCATCCTTTAAAGACATTCTGTATCTGTTACTTACACTGCATTTTTTGTTTTTACAAAGTACAGAATAGGGTTGGGTAGGCCCTTCTGAGATGAAAACAACATACTAGAAATTTTTCTGTGCAGTGTTTTACTTTCTTGTAGACTCTTTAAAAATGTCACACTTCAAAGCAAATAAAATGGCTCTTCCAGAGACATATAGCACTTTCTAAAGATATATATATATATATATATATAAATTTAGGGGAAGTAGAGGTTGATAGTGAAGAATAAATAATGTGCTTGTTGAAAATGTTATTACTCCATTTTTTTGATTTATCAGTAAACAAGTTTTTATTACATTAAGAGAACTTATAAACACGAAGTTATTAATGGGATTTGGTATGGAAAAATTAATAACTCAGATCTCAAAATGCTTAAATTGATTAAAAGATTCAAAATTATTACATGATTACTGTGCAAAACCAGTGCCAAGTTATTGACAACCTATGAAGTATGGGAGAAAGTTTGCTAGATAATATCTAAGAGAAAATTGAAAGAGCAGAGTCCCCTCTACAGCCCAGGAAGAACTGCCTGCAGCAGGGATGGAGACATTGGCAGGAAGGGTGCTGAAAGAAAGATGGAAGTAGGTGAGTTCAAAGACAAGCTAGGCAGAAGAGGGACCCTGGGCAGCAAAGCAACATTTCTCAAACGTCTCACTTAGCTCAACAAATCTGACAGTAAACATGCTTTGATACTATCTGTCCTAAAGGGAATGATCCAATAACTCCGTGTGGTTACATAAACCAAACAAGCAAACCCCTTACCCAATCCTTGTTAAAATAAAACTTCAGTTTTCATTAAACATTAATCTTACTCCTTCCAGATTAACATCAGAAGCAAGTTTGGGGAATCTGAAGACACTAGGTCTAACGGATAGCCCTTCATTGGTTGTTGTGTGATTTGACACAACTGGTTTAGTGTCTAGGCAGACAGCTATCACAAACTAGTCACTGAAAGTACAGTTTATTCATTACTTTACTATCAATTTGTATGAGAGTTTGCCAAACTCTAAAGTGAACAATATCCAAACACCTGACAGGTGTTTTACTTTATTAAAAAATGAAAATAATGTATTATATAATGCAAAACTTCCTAGGCATTTCTTTCTAATTGTCTGTCTCCTAGACATCTCATTCTTAAGGGGAATAAATGTCACTAAAATGTTTATAGACAACCCAGAAGTGGAAGTAATTTGGGCAGAGGAACATAAATACAGGAAGTTGGAGGTGGGGTTCGTCCAGAAAACTCATTCAGAAGGCAGTGAAAGATCAAGAAGCAACAATAGCCTAGAGAAAACTGAAGGTGGATTACAATGCTTGGCATTTGAGATTATAGGAGAGATGAATTCCAGGGAAAAAAAATAGTTAAGAAAAAAGGGAACATGAGCTTTTAAGTATTTTCCATCATGACAACAGAATCATTGTGACAAAATGGTTGAAGATGTATGTAAAAATAAGAATGGAAGTACTAAGAAATGGCCTAAATAGTTCAGATCTGAGAGACATTATCAAATTCCTCATGACAAAAATTGATGATGAAGCCTGCAATTAGCTCTAGTGTATCATTGAATAAATTAATACATTAACTCATTATTTTACAAATAGCATATGATCAAACAATTCTCAAAACTATTTTTCTTGAACATTAACAGGTTATATTTTTTAAATTGTATTGAAGTTTTGATGGAGAATTTTATTAATATGGTATAGTGAGCTAAATTTGGTATGTCAATTTCCATTTTACTCTACACAGGTAGTAATAATAAATAAAAGATAAAAATAATAAAGAGATATTGCCATGCTCCTTAGATAGACAAATAGATAGAAAATACATGATAATTGATAGATGTTAAATGATAGATGGATGATGATAGATGATAGAGAGAGAGAGAAAGAGAGATGAGATGCCATGTAAAAATACATAATTATGTGTTGAAGTTGAATCCAGAAACCAATGTGGCTCCTGGTCTAGAGGCATATTGGTGGTTGGCAGCTCAGCATGTGCATGGGACTCAGCATGACAGTGCTGTATATTTGACAAGGGACCAGTCTAAGTTACCCTACTTGGGACATGAAGCTGTTAATCCACATGGAGAGTAGAAATAGGTGTTGTCACAGCTCAGATCTATTCCCCATAACAAGCCAGGTCTTGAGATAGTTGAGGGTGGGAGATGGGAAGGGCAAAACCGTCTTCAACTCTCATTTGAAACAGTATCCTTTAACCGTTATAAAAAGACTTAGTACAGTTGACAACCTTAAGGAAGTGAGGAAGAGTCAACTGCCACATCTAAACATGGGGCATGGACAAAATAAATCATCAAACAAACAAGGAAATTTTCACTGAAGGTGCGCTTACAAGTAAAATTCTGAAACATGTATGAAGACTAACACTGAAAAAGAAACTCTACAGTTTCAATAATAGCATTCACTGATGAGAAAAGAAAAACTAAAGCAATTTAAAATGAATTTTGAAGCAGCCATTCTTAAGATCCTCAAAACTTGAAGGTGGCATAATAACAATAAAATGAATGAAAAATTATGGGGGTAGGTAGATATAAATTGAAAATATAAATATGAATTATAAAAGAAAATAGAGTAATTGAAATAAAACTCAATAGTTGGGATACATTTGGGACCAGTAACAAATGAAAACAGAATTAGTAAATAAGAAGTGGTACTAAAGAATTCACCAAAATGCAACAAAAACAAATGAACAGTTTGAAGATATGAAGCAATCTAAATAGGAAGTTAGATTGGGAAGTTTCAACAAGTTCCAACTAGACATATTTTAGTAGGCAATGTTGAAAATTATAATGGCAGAAGATATTCAATGCTGAAAAAATACATGGCTTTTCAGGCTAAGAATACTAAATTACAAGCAAAATAAGTTAATTGCCAATCCCCATCTTGCACCGCAGATAACAGCCTAAAGACTAGAGGAGGTGAAGAAAATCTTAACTAAAAGGAATGAAAGACCATGTACCAGCAAGACACAGAGACACATGAGGAAGTCAATTGAAGAGGGTTTACTGAAGGATCTCTTTACAGACGTGTATATATGGCCAAAGGTGCAAAAAGAAGATGAGGAGACACTCAGGACTCTATGGTAGGAAGGAGGAGACAAAAAGAGAATGGCCAGCATAGACAGGCTTATAACAGGCTTCTACGCCAAAAATCTGCAGTGTTCCTCTATGTGACCAGTAATCATTATGAAAAATAGAAAAGTAATAGAGAATAAATGATCTTATAAATATTCTTATAAATAATTGCATAAGGACTCTAAAAAAATTTTTTTACAAAAGATGTAAGATCTTTGTGGAGAAAATTACCAAATGTTTCTGAAAGACATAAAAGGAAATTAGAAGAAAGGAAAAAAACCTATGTCTACGTTAGAAGACATTGTATAAAAATATGTTATTTTATCTCTGAATTTTTTTTTAATTTTTTTTTTCAACGTTTATTTATTTTTGGGACAGAGAGAGAGCATGAATGGGGGAGGGGCAGAGAGAGAGGGAGACACAGAATCGGAAACAGGCTCCAGGCTCTGAGCCATCAGCCCAGAGCCTGACGCGGGGCTCGAACTCACGGACCGCGAGATCGTGACCTGGCTGAAGTTGGACGCTTTAACCGACTGCGCCACCCAGGCGCCCCTATCTCTGAATTTTATGTACATTAATTGAAATTTTAACAGTATGTAAAGTATAATATTTACATTAAAAAGTGAAAGTTGCAAGTTCTCCAGTTGGAATATAATTATCTTAGTTGACCAATCAGCTCTTGTATAGAACTTATACCTATTATAACCTCTGTTGTAATGTTCAATTTTGATATAAATTTGTTTTCCTTCTCTCTCAGTTTTTGTTTTTAATGGACATTGATGAATACTTCTCTTCCTAGGTTTCTCCATTTAGGTTTATACCTAAGAATTATGTGCATATCCCTTGGATTCACAATACCTCAATGATTCCAAAATGGTAGAGTCAGGCATCTGAGCCAGTCTATTTGCAGCACTTCAGGAAGCCTCTCCCAAGCTTCCCATCTTGTTTCCCTCATTCACCTGTCATGTTCACCGTCAACAGCTCTGAAACTGAAATTTCTACCTTCTTCCTGATTGGGATCCCAGGGATGGAGCATGCCCACATTTGGGTCTCCATACCTATTTGCCTCATGTACCTCATTGCCATCCTGGGGAACTGTACCATTCTGTTTTTCATAAAAACAGAACCATCTCTGCACGAACCCATGTACTATTTTCTCTCCATGTTGGCTCTCTCTGACCTAGGACTGTCCCTCTCATCTCTCCCTACCATGCTAAGGATATTCTTGTTCAATGCTCCAGGAATTTCCCCTGATGCCTGCTTTGCCCAAGAATTTTTTATTCATGGATTCTCAGCTATGGAGTCATCAGTTCTTCTCATCATGTCCTTTGATCGATTTATTGCCATCTGCAACCCTCTGAGATACACTTCCATCCTGACCAGTGCCAGAGTCACCAAAATTGGGCTTGCTTTTTCTTTCAAAAATGTTCTGTTGATCCTCCCTTTCCCTTTGACCCTAAAACATCTAAGATACTGTAAGAAGACCCTCCTTTCCCATTCCTACTGCCTCCATCAGGATGTCATGAAGCTGGCCTGCTCTGAAAACAAGGTCAATGTCATCTATGGCTTATTTGTGGCTCTCACAGGCACCCTAGACTTAGGATTTATTTTCATGTCCTATATGATGATACTGAAAGCAGTATTGAGCATAGCATCACAGAAACAAAGGCTCAAGGTCCTCAACACCTGCGTGTCCCACATCTGTGCTGTGCTCATCTTCTATGTTCCCATTTTCTCTCTAACTGTTATCTACCGGTTTGCCAAACACAGCTCCCCAATAGTTAGGATCTTCATGGCTGATGTTTTCCTGTTGGTACCTCCATTGATGAATCCCATTGTATACTGTGTGAAGAGCCAACAGATAAGAAATATGGTTTTAGGGAAGCTGTGTCAGAAACACAGCTGACAGCGATGCTTAACCACAATGAAATCTCAATCAGTGAATGACACAGAACAAGCAGAATGAATCAACAAGGAATCACGCCATATATTAATTGCTTTACAATATCATCTTTCCAACATGTTTATTAAGATTGAAGAATCAGCCTTGCAATGTTTTTGGATTAAGATTTAAGAGTAGGGCTCATATATAAATATAAAATTGTATTCTAAGTGTCCACTTTCACCTAGCTTGCTTTAATCAGCCTCATGAACACAATATATGCTTGCCAATTTCATCATACTTAAAGTGATATCCTATATATTCATTTGAGAATTAACAGTATACATTTATATAACAATTGGATAGCAATCAGAAGTGACAGAGGATTGCCTCTTCATTTAAAATAGTGCTCTCCAGGGGTGCCTGGGTGGCTCAGTCGTTTACATGTTCAACTCTTGATCTCAGCTCAGGTCATGATCTTGTGGGTTCATGAGTTCAAATCTCACATTGAGCTATGCACTGTCAGTATAGAGCCTGCTTGGGATTCTCTCTCTCTCTCCCTCTCTCTCTCTCTCTCTCTCTCTCCTTTCCCTGGTATCCCCCCCACCAAGAATAAATTGATAATCTTAAAAAAATAAATAAAATAGTGCTCTCCAATTCATAGTTTTGACTTTTATTAAATATGCCTATGCCCTCAGGAACTAAAATTGAAATGGACAATGATATGAGCACACATAGAACCAATAAAACAAACAATAAACACATGCAGTGTTAACAAAAATATAAGAAGAATTTAATTCATTCACCCATTTCATTTGTTTCAGTATTTGCTTCCTGAGCATTAAAAATATCACTGTCTATGTTATACATCATAGAAAGTTTCCTGTCTTCCCGGTTTCCGTGGGAGTTCTAAATGTTGTAACTCTTTATAATGTATATGATTTGCCTCTCTCTCAGGCACAGATATAAACACTGACTAAGACCAATTTTCAGGGGTGCATGAGTGGCTCAGTCAGTTAAGCATGTGACTCTTGATTTCTGCTCTGACTCTTGATTTTGGCTCAGGTCATGACCCCAACTGTCATGAGATGGAGCCCTGATTGGGGTCCACACTGGACATGGAGCCTGCTTAGGATTCTCTCCCTCTCTCATTCTGTCCCCCGCTCATGCCCATGCTCTCTCTCTCATAAATAAATAAATAAATAAATAAATAAATAAATAAAGCAAACAAGCCAAGGTGCCTGAGTGGCTCAGTTGGGTAAGCGTTGAACTCTTGATTTTGGCTTAGGTGATGATCTCACAGTCATGAGATTGAGCCCCTGCATCAGGTTCTGCTCTGGGCATAGAGTCTGCTTGAGATTCTTCCTCCTCCCTCTGCCCCTCTCTCCTTCTCATGCTCTCTCTCTAAAAGTAAATAAATAAATAAATAAATAAATAAATAAATAAATAAATACAGAGATAGATAGATAGATAGATAAAATTTAAAAGGACTAATTTTCAAAAAAGGTAAAAATAATAGCTCTCACAATGGCATAAAATGACCATCCATTAGAGATCTAATTTAACTTATTTTTAATGAAAGAACCAGGCAAATAATACAAAATGTTCAAAGGAGATCCCATATAAAAGATATATTTATAGATAGGAATGTTGACATTATTTGGCAAATGACTACAAATAGTCTCTTTCACTTTGTGAGACATGCCTATTGACCCTCCACCAGTCAGAATTTATTTGCTGGTCTACCTACCTGAACTACTTTGTTGCTGTTAGTATCTACAACTTACAGAGACTTACAGAGTTGGAAAATAGCTCAAAAGCATTGAAAATACCAAGTCCCTGCATATCAAAATCAGATAACCCATAAGAACATGCTATAAAAATGTAGCTTCCCACGGAAGCACACGTTTTCCTGTATAGTCTCCCCCATTTTAAATAAAATATAATTTCAGGGGTGCCTGGGTGGCTCAGTCAGTTAAATCTCTGACTTAGGCTCAGGTCATGATCTCACAGTTTGTGAGTTCAAGGCCTGCATTGGGCTCTGTGCTGACAGCTCAGAGCCCGGAACCTGCTTCTGATACTGTGTGTTCCCTCTCTGTCTGCCTTTCCCTTGCTCACACTCTGTCCCTCTCTCTGTGTCTCAAAAATGAATAAACATTAAAAAATTAAATTAAATTAAATATAATTTCAATGAAAGATTATTCTTGATTGGGCTTTCATTAGATTTTATCTCATTATTTACACAGATGCAGAAAGAATGATTATATACCAGATGGGCCTTCTTAAGTTTGCAGTGCTAGAGATTTCCATACAGAATCAGATTAGATGTTTAAAAGCTGCTATCATACGCTATATCCAGAATAGGGAGCTATAACCAAGAAATTGTCTTCACCAAATTACTCCTTCAGGTATGTATACATTTGGGCGGTATTTCCTTTACTCAGATCTCCCAAATGTCCCAGTATCCTGTCCTGTCATGGAAGTGATCTCCCTTACCAGTTTTACTGGCTATGCCTATAAACCAAGTAACAGGGTGATTTATTTGAGAGGGCTTTGTCAGCACAGATTTTATACAGTCAAACTTCGTTCACTAAAAGTCACTAGTCATACTTGATTAAATGAGCAACATTATCAAATATGACATTCTAGGAAAGGACTTGGTTGCATAACCAATCCTCCAAATCTTACCTTGGTGAAAAGAGGACAGGATCTTATTGCACCTATGCAAATACACATAGTATGAAAAGCAAAGACACTCAGTAAGAGTTCCTCAACACTGAGGATTCAATGAGAATCTGTTATAACTTCAAAATGTTTCATTGCATTTTACAAAAGCAGAGTCTACTAGATTATGATTGGTTGGAAATAGCTTAAGAGAAAGAGAAAAATCCTCCTTATATATTCAGAAAATAGAACAAGATGATAACATTAACAATATTCCAAACAACATATTAGGATGCTACCCATCAGTTCAGCCAGTCCTATGCAATGAACTCTTCTGTTGGATCTTGGGTTAACAGTCTCATGAAATATTGTCTATTGAATGAAAAGAGTTCAGGAAATCACAACTCAACCCACTGAAAGTTACCTAAGACTCTGTCCTTTGAAGTTTGAAGTATTGGGTGCAGGCCTTTTCCACAAGCTCTGCCTGGGTCCTTTCATATTGAAGATAAAACTCTGGACTGTTGCTAACTGTAGAGCTTTCATGAATGCATCAGAGTCAAACAAAAACTATTGTTTTAAGATATTGATTTTAGGGGCGCCTGGGTGGCTCAGTCGGTTAAGCGTCCGACTTCGGCTCAGGTCACGATCTCACAGCTCATGAGTTGGAGCCCAGCGTTGGGCTCTGTGCTGACAGCTCAGAGCCTGGAGCCTGTTTCGGATTCTGTGTCTCCCTCTCTCTCTCTCTGACCCTCCCCCGTTCATGCTCTGTCTCTCTCTGTCTCAAAAGTAAATAAACGTTAAAAAAAATTTTTTTAATTAAAAAAGTTAAAAAAAGATATTGATTTTAAGCTAATGGAAGAGTGTTACGTTTATCTTAAAATGCTCATTGTTAAGTCTAATGAGAGCTCATAGTACATAAAATGCAACTGACAATTTCACTTTTACAGTGAAAACAATACTCATATATAACATAATAATCATAGGAACTAATACACATACTATACGAAGAAAATGCAAAGACTATACCGTGAATATCAAGTAAAGAGACTCAGTGACTCTAGAGTAGGCCTAGAAATCTCTATGTTTATAAAATTCCACAGTGAAGTCTGAATGCAGTTGTAAACTACCATATTTGAAAATACTAGATGCAAATTTAATTTTCAAAACCTTGTCAGTTTGTAGAAGGAAACACACATAAGTTTAAGGGGGTAAAGTGTAGTGAAGGAGGCAGACACATACAGGCATAGTTATCAGACACTGTGAAACTGTTCTAAGAGTATTCACATGATGCTCTTGACCTTTGAAGACAGGAGCATATTCTGCCAGAGGGGGCAGAGGAGGCTTAAGGGGTGTTTTGCTAAAAGGATTAGTTCATCTCATTTACAGGGGGTTGGATGACTCTCCTGCGTTCTTGGGGTTTCACCTCCAGGGAGTTTTCTTTTTCTCTGGGTACAGCCTGCTGAGCTGGAATCCCCAAAGCTTTCTGGGCGAATAGGAAAGCAGCAGGA
Source organism: Herpailurus yagouaroundi (assembly GCF_014898765.1). Lineage (NCBI taxonomy): Eukaryota > Metazoa > Chordata > Mammalia > Carnivora > Felidae > Herpailurus > Herpailurus yagouaroundi. Next base: position 545,165 of record NW_024412411.1, read on the forward strand.
AGGCAGGACTAGACTCTGCAGGTCAGGATGGACTGTTGTGCCTACATAGCAGTGAAATTCTGGTGACTGCATGCCACCTCCATTTCCTCTTTACTCTGCCATGTGGGTACAACCACTTACCAACTTACTGGTAAGTTTCCAAATGTTCATAGCTGCCTTTGTACCAGCTCAAGAAAAAATTTCACACGGTATCTGGCTGGCTGTGGTTTCCAAGTGATTAGGATGGACGCCATTACCCTAACCCTCTAAAAAGTCCAACAATTCTGTAAATGCATGGTAGAAGTCCAGAGTCCTGCTAAATGATAGCAACCAGTCAAGTCTAGGCCAGAATCACTAACCTGGCACAGAGAGAAATTCAGAGGCAGGTACTGGAACCTGGCTGGCTGTGGGGTGACATGTTTGCTGAATGGTAGAGTTATTGCCTCACAGGTTAGTATAGGTGTTTCTGGGTGCAGACAAGCAAAACTACTGAGTTTGCAGGGGCATCAGTAAGAAGGCTATAGGGACCACTAGGAGTTACTTGCTCTATTGTCTGTCCTAACTCAGCATGCTTCTTTATAGGTTTAAATATCTCTTTACATTTTCTCTATATATATGAACAGAAAGGAACTGTACAATTCTAACAAAAAACTATGAGTTCACAGATTTTTAAGCAATGGTGTGAAGGTGGGTTTTGTATAAAATTCATTTTATGATTTAACATATACATATAATTACATTTATAAATTTAATTTATACATACCTCTGCATTGAGGGTATAACTTTTCATTCATTTAGTGCACATCAAAATGATATCTGCTTATATGAGATTCTGTGAAGCCAGAAGGAAGACAAAGAGCAGCAGTGACCTCACAGACAGCACAACCCCAGATGACAAAAACTTACCACCTAAGTTTCCTTCAAAGACATTTATTGTTGTAGCTCTTTTTTGATTGAGCTCTATAATGTATTTTGAGATAACTTTTGCATAAAATGTGACATACAGGTTTACCTTCATCCTTTTAGATATGGATGTTAACCCTTGCTAGCCCCATTTTTTGAAAGAAACTGTTTTTAAAAATTAATATTCATTTATAACTATAAATGCAATTGTACTAAGTGACATCCTTCTTTGATCCTATATTTCTCCAAACAGGTTTCAAACTTAAAGGCATGACAATCCTTAAAAAGATGGCTATAGAAGCTGTGAAATTTACTGCTTCCTTCTTGTATAATGAGATCAGGAAAAGCACTTAAAATATTTGAAATATCTATCTGCTAGCAATTACTGCATATTAATCTATATTCATGTTTCTTTTCATATCCTATCTATATGAGTCCTACTATTATTCCTACAAGTACATTATAAAATATGTTATTTTAGTCCAAGAATTCTTATACAAAGAAAAAAAAGTGCAATCCTAAGATTTCACACCAACATTTTAAAGCATACGCTAACCTATTTAGGCCATTTCAGGAAGGCTCTTCTGAGATTCATATTATGAGCCCCTCACATTCCTGAAATGTCAGTCTTGAACACCTCTGAAATGGAAATCTCTACCTTCTTTCTCATTGGGATCCCAGGAATGGAGCATGCTCACATTTGGGTCTTGATCCCCATTTGCCTCATGTACCTCCTTGCCATCCTGGGGAACTGCACTGTCCTCTTTTTCATAAAAACAGAGACCCCTCTGCATGCTCCAATGTATTATTTTCTCTCCATGCTGGCCTTTTTTGACCTGGGACTTTCCATCTCCTCCCTTCCAACCATGCTGAGAATCTTCTTGTTCAATGCCACTGGAATTTCCCCCAATGGCTGCTTTGCCCAAGAGTTTTTCATTCATGGATTCTCAGCTATAGAGTCATCAGTTCTTCTCATCATGTCCATAGATCACTTCATAGCCATCTACAGCTCTCTGAGATACACCTCCATCCTGACCAGTGCCAGAGTCTTTAAAATCGGCCTCATATTTGCTGCATTATGTATCATGTTTGTCCTCCCTTTCCCCTTTATTCTAAAGAGGCTGAAATTCTGTAGGAAAAGCCTTCTATCCCACTCCTACTGCCTCCACCTGAATGTCATGAAGCTGGCCTGTTCTGACAACAGGGTCAATGTTATCTATGGACTCTTTGTGGCTCTTACATCCTTATTGTACTTGGGGTGCATTTCTGTGTCTTACATGTTGATCTTGAAACTTATTCTAGGCATTGCCTCACACAAGGGCCGCCTCAAGGTTCTCAACACCTGCATTTCCCACATCTGTGCTGTGTTCATCTTCTATGTGCCTTGGCCGCCCTTCATCGCTTTGCCAAAAAATGTTTCCCCAGTCATTAGGGCCATTATAGCTGATATTTTCCTTCTGGTACCCTCTAATGAATCCCATTGTGTACTCAGTGATGAGTCAGCAGACTGGAAATCGGATCCTGGCAAAACTATGTGATAACAAGGTTGATGAGCATTGTCAGCCGCAATGAAAACTCAACTCAGCAATTTCTGAACAATTGTAGGAACCTGAAGACAGTAATGACAGAATAGAGACTGAACGCAAAGCTACACTGCCTATACTAAGTAGGCCCTCAAATGTCAAGTTATTGATTGAATTAAGCAGCAACAAAATCTAGATAAGATGTCTTAGGCGTTAGGCGTGGGGTGATAGTCGTCTTATATCTAATTGTCCCACCTCTTTTCTGATTGTTATTTCTCTATGCAACCACCTATCTATCAACCTTAATAGCATTGCAGTCCTAATTAGGACTTAAAAGATTTTTAAAATATGATTCTAAACAAAAATAGAAAAAAAATAAAATAACATGTCTGTGGCTTTAATTATCACAGGCATAATCAGCAGTGACTAAAATGTGCTGGAAGATTAAGCTCACACACTTACCCAGAAAAGAATCAGCAAGTTCTGAATATCTAGTGTGTATGTGTTTGTGTGTGTGTGTGTGTGTGTGTGTGTGTGTGTGTGATCAGCAATTCATATAATCTATTAAAAACTCTCTGCCCTATAGGACTCTGAGATGTGTTTGGAGAGGTAAGGCTCACATACATAAAATAATTTAAATTAAATTCAAAACATAGATAAGCAGATATTTCACTTATTTATATTTTCAATAGTTTGCAATAGACTCCACAAATGACCTCCTTTAAGTGTATATTGGTTAACTATGCTTTACCTAAGTCTGCACAACATTCTTTGTTTACTACTGTTATGATACTAAACAATAGTACTTTTGAATTTTTAAATTTAAATCTAAATTTTTAAACAGTATTTTAAATTTATTTTAAATTGTCTATGGAGAGTGTGATGCTAAGTGAAATAAGCCATACAGAGAAAGACAGATACCATATGGTTTCACTCTTATGTGGATCCTGAGAAACTTAACAGGAACCCATGGGGGAGGGGAAGGAAAAAAAAAAAAAAGAGGTTAGAGTGGGAGAGAGCCAAAGCATAAGAGACTGTTGAGAACTGAGAGCAAACTGAGGGTTGATGGGGGGTGGGAGGGAGGAGAGGGTGGGTGATGGGTATTGAGGAGGGCACCTTTTGGGATGAGCACTGGGTGTTGTATGGAAACCAATTTGACAATAAATTTCATATATAAATAAATAAAATAAATAAATAAATAAATAAATAAATTGTCTATATTTTTAATCAATGTATGAGTGACTTAAGAAACAGAGTTTCACGAGGTGCCTGGGTGGTGCAGTTGGTTGGGTGTCTGACTTCAGTTCAGGTCATGATTTCACGGTTCCTGAGTTCAAGCCCTGTGTCTCGTGAGTTCCAGCCCCGTGTCAGGCTCTGTGCTGACAGCTCAGAGCCTGGAGCCTGCTTCAGATTCTGTGTCTCCCTCTCTCTGTACCCCTCCCCCACTCACATTCTGTCTCTCTCTTTCAAAAATAAAGATTAAAAAAATTTTTTTAAGTAAATAAAAAAAAAAGAAGCAGAGTTTCACTTCTGTCTTTGTCAATACCCAGCAAAGGACCTGGAATATCCTAGTTGTTCTTGTGTTTATTAAACATTTTATGTTAAGAGCAAATTTTCTATTTGACAAAGCCCTGCTATGGGATCTAGATGATTTTTCTGTACCTGTAGAAGAGGGAGTGGCTTTATAGCCTTAGAAATCACTTTAATAAGAGCTGTATGATAAATCACTAAAATACAAGTATAAATATTTTTATGTCTATCAGCGTTCTTATTTGGAAGTGTGCTTTCACCATTTCCCTTGATTAAGAGAATAAAATAGTTCTAAGTGTTTATGAAGGATGTGCATGCTTGCTCTAGAGGTTCTAGGAAAAGCAGGCTCCTCTTAGATAGCTTGGGAACACTGGTAGCCTTAAGGGGACTAAATCTACACATCCTTTAATGAAAAAGATACAGTTGAATTACTGTTCTGTTAATATACAGAAGAACAACAAACAAGTACATGCAAATACATGTAAATATTTACATACATGTGGTTGTAAAGCCTAAACAGGTGGATTTGGCCATCCTTAGATGATTAGGTCAAATGTGAATATGTGCCTTTCATAACTGTATCACTGTGAAAAACCATCAAAACTGCTGTACTTTTCCATTTTTACTGTATTTCATTTGCAATCCACTTTTCATAAACTTTGTAATACTTAAAAAATAACATGGTTCTAATCAATTTTGCAAATATGAATAAAATGTATGATAGTAAATCCAAAGAATCAAATTAAACTATGTCTGGGGAACCCTGTTAATGTGAAACTCACCTATTCTACAAATTAACTAACTGGAACAGAAAGGAAAATAAAAGCTATGTAAATAGTACTTAGACATCATTTTTAAAATGGAGTAATCTGGGTATCATAATCCCAGATTTCAAAATATACTACAAAGTGGTAGTTATCAAAACAGTATGGTACTAGCACAAAAATAGACCCATAGATCAAAGTAACAAAACAAAGAGCCCAGAAATACAACCATACTTATGGGGTCAATTAATACCATAATGAAAGCAAAAATGTACAATGAAAAAAGATAATCTCTTTAACAAATGGGTATTGGGAAAACCGGACAGCAACATGCAAAAGAATGAAACTGGCTGCTTTCTTACACCATACACCAAAATAAACTCAAAATGGATTAAGGGTCTAAATGTGAGACATGAAACCAAAAAAACTCCTAGAAGAAAACATTGGCAGTAATTTCTTTGACATCATCTATAGAAACATTTTTCTACATATGTATCCTCATGGCAAAGGAAACAAAAGCAAAATTAAACCGTTAGACCCTAATCCAAAATAAAAAGCTTTTGCACAGTGAAGAAAACTATCAATAAAAAAAAAGGAAATGTACTGAATGGGAGAAGATATTTGCAAATGATATGTATTTTAAGGGTTTAATAGACAAAACAGATAAAGAACTTATAGAACCCAACACATAAAAACAAATAATCTGATTAAAAATGACCAAAGGAGGGGCGCCTGGGTGGCTCAGTGGGTTAAGGCCTGACTTCAGCTCAGGTCACGATCTCGCGGTCCATGAGTTAGAGCCCCGTGTCAGGCTCTGGGCTGATGGCTCAGAGCCTGGAACCTGCTTCCGACTCTGTGTCTCCCTCTCTCTCTGCCCCTCCCCCGTTCATGCTCTGTCTCTCTCTGTCTCAAAAATAAATAAACGTTAAAAAAAAATTGACCAGAGGACCTGAAGAGACATTTTCCAAAAAAGGCATACAAATGGCCAACAGACATGTGAAAAGATGCTCAACATTACTAATCATCTGGGAAAGGCAAATCACAATTACCACGAGCCTTTACCTTATATCCACCAGAACAGCTAAAATCAAAAAGGCACGTAATAACAAATGTTAGCAAGGATGCAGAGAAAAAAGAACCCCTGTGCACTGTTGGTGGGGATGTAAATTGGTTACAGCCACTGTGGAAAAAGAAGTATGAAGGTTCCTAAAAAAATTAAAAATAGAATTACCATATATAATCCAGTAATTCCGCTGCTGCATATTTACCCAAAATAAACAAAAACACTAATCTGAAAAGAGATATGCACCCCTATATTTATTGCAACATTATTTGTAATAGCAAAGATAGGGAAGCAATCCAACTGTCCATTAATAGGTAAATGATAAAGAAAAAAATATATATATATGTATGTATAAAAAGAATATTACTCAGCTATAAAAAGAATGAGATCTTGTTATTTGTAGCAAGGTATAATGCTAAGTGAAATAAAAAGTCAGTCAGATAAAGACAAACACTCATATATGGAATTTAAGAAACAAAACAAACGACCAAACATTAAAAAGGAGATAAAAACAAACCCAGATTCTTAAATACACAGAACAAACTGGTCACTACCAGAGGAAACAGGAATAAGTGAAATAGGTAAAGGGGATTAAGAGTACACTTATCTTGATGAGCACTTTCTTTAGAATTTAATTTTTAAGGGGCACCTGGGTGGGTCAGTCAGTTGAGCACCTGGCTTTTGATTTTGGCCCATGTCATAATCCCAGGGTTGTGGATGGAACCCCCTGTGTCCGGGTCTGTACTGAGTGTAGAGCCTGCTTAAGATTCTCACTCTCTCTCTCTCACCCTAAAATAATTTTTTTTAAGTGTTGAAAAAATAATTTAATTTTTAAAATGGAGTAATATCAAATATATATAAGATCTCATCAGATCTATAGGATTTCACTAAAAGTTCCCTGCTGAATTTAAACCTAATTCTAATATAAATGAATATCATTAATCCACACTCAACTCTGAAAATCAAAAAGCTTGCTTTAGTGAGGTACACACTCCAATACAAGTGACAACAAACCAGATAATATTATCTCAAAAACAAAACATTTAGATATTAAAATGCCTCATGGATATGGAGTAAAAGTTATAGGAACCTGCAAGGGGGGTGGCTACAGCATACTTCAGTGCAGGAAAGAGGTCATTAGCACCACTAACTCTAACTGTCTTCACCTCTCTTTTCTACTTTGTCAGTATTCTGAATGAAGCTAACCCACATGGTATGGTAAGTGGTCACAAGCTGGATAAACAAGCAGTGGGGACACTTCTTACATCTTATCTAACAGAGGAGAGAGAACTCATATTATCATCTCCACTTAGAGATCTAGGGAAGGGGTTGAATACTGCTTTCTTAATATCCTAAAGAGAATGGGCACTATATCCACGGAGACAAGTTTAATGCCAATGGCAAAATTAGTCATGTATAAAATTAGTCCTATGCCACTACCTCAAACATTGTGATTGCAAATATAAAGTAAGGATTTCTCTTTCTAGAAAAGTTGCTGAAATCGACTGGAATAAACCAAACAAAAACAAATAAATGAAAACGATAGCAAACAAACCCAGTAAATGTCTACTAGAACTGCCAAAGTTGGCAGAATGATATCAGTGAGAAATAATATGTCAAAACCATTACTTAAGGAAAATGATTATTAAAATATACATGAGAAATGAGCTCATATGATGGCCTATAGGGATTGTAGGGGTAGTTCCCAGAAAATACAAACATCATTACACGAGTAATTACAAACCAATGTATTTAGTAATAATCGTGAATCATTATGGAAAAATAGTCATCTCTGGAATCTTATGCTTAAGAATAGAGACAGGCATCCAGGTGTATGTTATCTTTTTTAAAATGATTTTAATGTTTATTTATCCGAGAGAGAGAGAGAGAGAGAGAGAGAGAGAGAGAGACAGAACGTGAGTGGGGGAGGGACAGAGAGAGAGGGAGACACAGAATCCGGAGCAGGCGCCAGGCTCTGAGCTTGTCAGCACAGAGCCAATGTGGGGCTTGAACCCATGACCTGTGAGATCATGACCTGAGCCAAAGTCGGAGGCTCAACCCACTGAGTCACCCAGGTGCCCCTAGCTGTATGTTATTTTCACTGACAGCACCTATCCAAGAGTCATGAAACCCTCTTCCTGAATATAACTGAAGTTATATCTTTGTTTTTAACTGTTCTTTCCTAATAAATGAACTTTACCTATATGTTTCCATTGAGGGATTGCTTAAGCTGTCCCATCTGTTTGACATGCATATTTTTATTAACATTTGGTGCATAGAGCCAAGAAACTTCAATTAATCTGTAATGTCTTTTTATTATTAAAAAATGCTTTAAACTTATATGATCAAATGATAATAATTATGATATATATGCATAATTAATCCTATTGCCTATTAATATTCTATCTTTGAATAATAATCTATATGCAGATAAAGCTTTCAAAATAAGATTATATGAATTATGCATGCAAAAATATAAATAATGCCAGCTTACACAGTAAAAGTCCATATGAACAGATGTTAGATTTACCACAATCTATCCTTTTACTTCATAGCAAACATAGCCAAATGGGAAAGATACTAAAGACAACGAAGTTAAAAACAGTATATGATTTAAGATGCCATGTTTTACAATGCAATTCATTCATTAATTGATTCAACAAACATCTACTAAGCTACCACATGCCTTTCAACATGCTAGGGACTGGACATATCAAAATAACAATAACAGATGTGATAACTTCCCTGTTGTAGCTTATTAATATTATCATAGAACAAATGGAATCAGTCTCCAAAGTTGGGTAATAAGCCAATAAACATATAACACCATTATTGCAATTGTGACACACACAATAATAATAAAAACCCAGATGCACGCTGCCATCTCCTTTATGAGAAGGAACTGGAAAGTTGAGATACTAAGCAAGAGTTGAAGATGGAGAATTCCTGACAATATAGCCAAAGGAACTTTCATCCTCTGAGGAGGATGAAAACAATAGGACCTGTGTAAAATAAAGTGACTTTCAAAAAGTTAAAGAGAGGTTATTGTAGAGGGCTATGGTAATACTTTGTTATACTTCCTCTCTTTGATCTACTCAATATTAGTTCTCATCCAAGACTCTGTATTAATAGAGGTGAGTGTAAATATAAATACATTTTTTGCTTCAAGAGAATTTTCTCTGGAATCCTTTAGTATTTTTTTTGTTGAAAGGTCAACAAATGTGAGGTTACATGTTCCATATAATCCCTAGAATTAACTAATAGGCAGTTTAGAGTGAAGAAAATACTATAAAATTCTACCATCCATTTGATCCATAACTCCATAAATATTGATTGGCCATCCCCATTGCATGAAATATGCTTAGTTATCTGGAATCCAGAAGACCTGAGTTCCTACCTTACCTCTACTGTACAATGATCTTGGAGAGACTACTTGACCTCCTTGAGAACATTTTCTTCATCAGTAAAATGAAGATAATAAGTGTACTTGTCATATTTAAAAGATCCAAGGACTCAAAATCATCATCAATAATGAATGAAAGTAAGTGGAACAGTTTAAATTCTCAACAAATGTTGGCTATTGCTATGAAAAAAAATGTGAGTGAGAAGAGGTTAAAGGGCTCAGATTTGGGGTTTGTTAAATATTAAGCATAAAGGCTTCTTATAGAGATAGCTCCCTAAGAAGAGATCAGAATTGGAAAAGGAGACAATGAAGTCTATTGGATAAGTTGATTTTAAGGGATATTTAGTTAGTTATGTCTAGGAGTAAGGATCTAGAAGGATGGATACAGGTCCTGGAGTTAACCAGAAGGCTAAAAATGTATATCATAAGGTGTTTGTCCTACATCACTTCCTTGAACGCACTGATTTAACTCACAGCATTTCTGCTTTGACACTTTTCAGAACAGAGGAGTAATATCTGAGCCAAAAACCCAACGGAAGTGTCAGAGACTTTTCACAGGATTTACCAGGTCTTTACCACTCCTGGTTATTAAAGGCCTCTCTCCAAACAAAATGGCCCCTAATTCAAAGTCTAGATACTTATTTCACTTCTTTGGTATTAACCATCTCTGTGTATTTATTGCATCTGCACAAGTTTATTCTTATTCTCAGAAAAGACTTGTCCTGGTTGGAATTCCCCAAGGGTTCAGTGCCCCTTGGGCAGGTACAAGACTGAGAAAGAGAAAAAGAGGCAAGCCTTTATATATAAGGAAGTGCCTTGGGTAACTTCTGGGACTTTGTTGGAATCCTTCAGCTACTCTCAGAAGTGTTCTCCAAAATGTCTGCTTTTCGGTAAGTACTCAGATATCCTCATCTATTTTGTTTTCACTTTTTTTTTTTTTTTTTTGGCAATCAACCACATACAACTTCATATACAAAAGGAAGAAGACTTCAAAGGCCATATCTCTGGGAAAATTGTCCTTTGGAGACTATGTAAATAGGAAATCATTCCTCAACAGAATTCAGATTCTCTTAAATTGTGATACTATATCATTATTATCATTCTTCTGTCAACACTACACAAGTGATCACAAATTCCAGGTCAGGAAAACATGAGACATAATACGTCAAAAATCTCTGCAGTAACTGCCCTTACAAATATATACAGGATTTGGAAACAGTGGGAATTTTTAAAAGCATTTTTAAATAACCAACAATTTTCAGATGGCAGGGAATAGAACTAAGGGTAGTTTGTGAAAGAATATTTTTGTGGAATAGGTAGGAAGATACTGGGTTGTGAGATTCTTTTGCCTTCATAGTGTCATTTTAGAAATCATATATTTTACCCAACTTCTTACCTGTAATGTGAAAGCAAGAAATAGGGAATTACACATTACTTGACTAGAGTTTACTAATATTTTAAAGGGAAATATTAGTATTTCCACATTACTTGACTAGAGTTTACTAATATTTTAAAGGGAAAATGAAATTAAATTAATATCTGAATACAAAATGAATTTCTAGTTTTTCTATAGGAAAAATATGGCCAAAAGAAATTTTCTTCATGTATTCTACAGGCAGATTTTAGTCTAAATTGGCATCCACTTCTCACTATATGATGGTCACATAAATATTGTATTCTTCCAAAAGAGAGCTTAAAAAGAGCCAGAAATTTCAACAACTGCATTTTTTTCTAGCAAATTTCCAGATATTCATATTTTACCAACTCAAGAATCTGTGTTTCATTGCAGAGTCCTTTAAATGTATGATGTCCATTATTAATACATCGGATGTTGAAATCACCACCTTCTTCTTGGTTGGGATGCCAGGGCTGGAATATGCACACATCTGGATCTCTATCCCCATATGTAGCATGTATATTTTTGCTATTCTGGGAAACTGCACCATCCTTTTGGTCATCAAGACAGAGCCCTCTTTGCATGAGCCCATGTACTACTTCCTTTCCATGTTAGCCATGTCTGACATGGGCCTGTCCTTCTCTTCTCTACCCACCATGTGGAGGATCTTCTTATTCAATGCCCCTGAAATTTCTGCCAATGCCTGCTTTGCCCAAGAATTCTTCATCCATGGATTTGCAGCAGTGGAATCTTCAGTGCTCTTGATCATGTCGTTTGACCGCTTCCTAGCCATCCACAGCCCTCTGAGATACAGATCCATTCTTACTCCTATCAGAGTTGTCAAAATAGGAATAGTGATATCCCTTAAGAGTGTCCTCCTAGTGCTACCCTTCCCCTTCACTTTGAGAAGTTTGAAATATTGTAATAAAAGCCAATTATCCCATTCCTACTGTCTCCACCAGGATGTCATGAAGTTGGCCTGCTCTGACAACCGAATTGATGTCATATATGGCTTTTTTGGAGTACTGTGGGTTATGGTAGACTTTATGCTTATTGCTGTGTCTTACTTCCTGATCCTCAAGACTGTGCTGGGAATTGCATCCCGAAAGGAGCAGCTCAAGGCCCTCAATACTTGTGTTTCACACATCTGTGCAGTGATCATCTTCTATCTGCCCATCATTAACCTTTCCATTGTCCATCGGTTTGTCCGACATGTCTCCCCTCTCTTCAATGTTCTCATGGCAAATGTTCTTTTACTTGTGCCTCCAATGATGAATCCTATTGTGTACTGTGTGAAAACGAGACAGATTAGAGTAAGAGTTGTAGCAAAATTATGTCAGAAGCAGATGTAACAGACAATGTAGGATGCATACTGGGGAAATTTCTTATATAAGAGATCAAGGTCAGTTTGTGAAAAAGCTAATATTTGCCACAAATAATCATCAATACACTTTTCTTGTTTTATCAGCAGATTTATTTTATTCAAACTGGATACTGAACACGAACATAAAACAGGAAACAAGAAGTATATCCTGGGACTCTATCCCAGTTAACACAGTAATAATAGATACCTTATGATGTCACCTCTGATAAAAAACAACAAATTTCAATCAATATAGTGAAATGGTAGTGTCTGTCTACCAGGAGTGTACTCCTCGTCCCTGCATTCAATCTATTTATACTAAGTTCTTAGTTCTTTCGATTCTAGCCTCAAATTATGTCTTAATTTTCTCACCTCATTGTTTTACTCATCCTAGCACCTCACTAGCATCTCTTTAGTAAAATACTGCAAGAAACTATTTAGTTTCTAAATGTTTACTTTTGCTGCTTTCTAACTGATCATCTGTGCGAGTTATTTTTTTAAAAAGAAGAATATAATGAAGTAATGTTTAAATATGTTTTAATTCAAATATGTAAATTCAAGTTTAAATATGAACTTGAATTTCTTTGGGACTATAATTAATATTTTAAATAATTAAATCAATAAAGTACATAATATAAAACAATACATGCTCTAGACCGTCTCTGTCTCTCCAACATTGTCGGATAATCAAACTACAACCAAATTGGCCTTCTGAAAATTTGTTGGATTTACAAATTTTTCTATTTCTTGTAAGTTTTCATTATCTGTCCCCTTTTCTTAGACTGCTCTTGACTTAAATTTCATATAACTCATTTCTATTCACCTTTTTTATAATTTCCTCATAGATTATCTATACCCTCAATTCAAAGTATGACCCTCTCTTTATGAAATTGTTTTTTTATTCTTTATACATTATACTCATTATATGATTTGCAATGAGTTTTCTTTTTTCTTCTTCCAAAAAAAGAGTCTGTTATCAGTGAAGGAAGAACCACATCTATTTTCTTTATGTCTTTGTGTCTAATATGTAGGATATTTCTGGCACAGAATAGATCTCTGATAAATAACTATTAACAAATGAATGTGGAAATGAGGCCATGTTTTATAACGGGAAATTGTTTGTTAAAAAGTTCAAAAGTACTCCAAGATTGGATAAAACTTTCTTAAGTTGTTTATTGCAAAAGTACACATGTTACAGATACTCACAGATTTTGAAAGTAGGAAAAAATTATATGGGATTAGGGAGGAATTTTTGCCTTAGGTTTGGTGGGTCATGAATGGTTCAAATTCTCTTCCTAATATAACCTAAAAACCTTGTGGATTATAGAAAAGTTTCTTACATTTTCTTATGCCCACTCATTGACCCAAGTCTTCACCACAAACCAGTTACAATCTCTTGCAAATTTATCCTCAGGTAAATCAAGAGACAATTTCCAGCAGTGTCATATGCTTAAGAATAATACTCAGCCTGTAAGGAGATAGTATCTAGCAACTAATGAAAAGCTTTCACAGATACATGCATTGCATTTGAAATGCTAATATATGTAAAATTTACCTCTAGGCACACTTTCTACTTTGATTCTCACGTATACAATTTTACTTATCATTCTTCCTATTTTTTTCGGTTGTTGAATAGATTGAAGCTCTGAGAAATTGTCTTACCGAATTCGCAAAGACAGAAAGTCAAAAGTTGGGAGTGACACCTCATTTTTTATACCCCAGGATAGTACCATTGGGCTACATTTTAGCCTTCACATTCAGCATTGCATCTGTCTCCATAATTCTATCATCAGATCAGGGTGCTACGTGCTTTTGTGCCTTGCATAATTTTCCCATAACCTTACAGATGTAGCCATGGGCACTGAGGGCTGTAGCACAACAAAGCACAAGTTAGACATACTTTATTAATTATAAGAAATGGAAGCTCATATTTTTCCAGTGTGAAGATAGGCATCACAAAGTGAAGGCTTCAACAGTGTCTATTAATAAGAGGAGGGATAATAACATGGATTTGAGAGGTATTAAATTCTCATGGGTTACTGTACAGCAATGTCACACTCTGCACTCTTGAAACAATCTCAGGTTGTTTCTGTCCTCCTCAATAAACTAAAACAAAGGGAAGATGAAGCTACAAAATGCCAGTAGGGATGGGGGACTTTACAGTCACCATGATTATTTCCACATGTTCCTGGAGGAATGAAAGCCGAACTCTGGGCCTCCTAAAACAATGGTACCCAACTGGGAACAATTTAGCTACCAGGAGACATTTGGCAATATCTGGAAACAATTTTGGTTTTTGTAACCTGGGAGGGAGGTATGTTATCAACATCAACTGGGTAAAGGCTAGGGATGCTGCCAGAGCATCTTACATGACACACCCTGCATGCACAGTACACTCTACAAAAAATAACCATCCAGCCCAAATATCATAATTAGAGCCCTAGTCTAAATGTAATTGTCAAACTAAATAGTAATCCCATGGTTATCCAGATTGCCTTGAGTTAGGCTATAGCTGGGGATAATCTGATGTCGGGGAAGTCCCTCAGAAAGGCACTCAGTGGAAGACTGATAGAAACCTTCTGGGTAAGTAAAAGAATTCACTAATAAGGTATTAACAATACTTAATCACAAGTGAAAAACAGCAAAGACATATGGAATGTATATAAATCTGATCACAATAGTTTAAACAGGATTTAGAAAATATGTATTACAGATTACCAACAAATGGCTTAGCCTACATTTATTAAAAATAAAAAAGAAAGAGAGAAAAGAAAAAATTTACAAATCATTAGGAAAAGACAAATAATCCAATAGAAAATGGACAAACAGAGTAGAAGACCTTGGAGGCCACATTCAAATTTAACAGCTATACACATCAACTCTTGTTCTTGGTTCAGTTGCTAGCATATCCTGGAACAAGTCAGCTAGGTGTTCTAGAATCCCAAATCTTGAAAAAGATCGGCCATCAATAGCATATGTTAATTTTCTGCTAACTTAAAATCATACTCCTGTATTCATATATGTTTATTGGGCATTTCTATTTTCTCATTTTGAAGCATCTGTTCAATCTTTTGTCCATTTTGTTTCTGCCCTTATACAAATATCTGATAAGTGATTAATATCCAAAATATGTAAAGAACTCATACAATTCAATAACAAAAAAAAAACCTGATTCAAAAAATGGGCAAAGGAACTGAATAAACATTTTTCCAAGAAGACATACAAATAGCCAACTAGTACATGAAAATATGTTCAATATCATTAATCATCAGGGGATTGGAAGTCAAAACTGCAAGTCAAAATTGCAAGTCATACTTGTTAGAATGACTGTCATCAAAAAGCCAAGAGATAACAAGTGCTGGTGAGGATACAGAGAAAAGGGATCACCTGTGCACTATTGGTGGCTTTGTAAATTGGTTAAACCACTATGAATAATAGTATAGAGGTCCCTCAAAATATTAAAAATATAACTAACATCCTACTTCTGAGTACATAGCCAAAGGAAATAAAAGCAAGATATAAAAGAGACATCTATTCTTCTGTTTGTTGCATTATGCACAATAGCCAAGATATAGAAAAAGCCTAAACATCCATCAATGGATGAATGGATACAGATGTGCTACATACACATACATGAATTAGTTATTCAGCTAGGGGAAATAAGGACAGTGTGTGACTTGTAACAACATGAATGGTTTTGGGGGACATTATGCCAAGTGAAATAAGTCAGAGGGAAAAAGACAAATACTGTGTGATATAACTTATTTATAGAATCCAAACTGAACTTATAGAAACAGAGTAGAATGGTGATTACCAGGGAATAAGGAGTCAGGGAAATGGGGAGATGTTGGTTAAAGGGTACAAACTTACAGTTTGAAGAGGAATAATTTCTAGGATCTAATACACACAGTATTGTGATGATAATTGACAATAATGTATTATAACCTGACTGTTCTTAAGACACTAGATCCTAAATGTTCTCACCACAAAATGGCAACAGTAATTGTATGACATGATAAAAGTATTAGCTAATGCCTCAGTAGTGACCCTTTTGCAACATGTAAGTGTATCAAATCAGTGTATCATATACCTTAAACTTACCCAATGTTGTATGTCAATTATATCTCTGTAAAGCTTAAGAATATAAATACAAAACACAAAGTTGAAAAAAAAATATTTTCTGTTTAAATCATCTGAATAGTGATTTAAAATGAACATAATTTACCTTATGCTAATGAAATCAACACTGTAACAGCTATCCTGTCCCTTTTCACAATGACTGAAAAGTGTGTAATAAAAAGGGAATACACTTATTTTGAATAGACAATTATTTAATCTTTTTGAAAAATCATGAGAATGTAGCATGAAATCTGCCTTCAGTATCTATGTATGGTAAATTATCACCATCACATACAATGTTCTTAAGATAATTCACCTACTTTAGAAGTAGATATTAATATCTTTTTTCTTCTGGTTGTTATGGGATCAATTCTATCAAGTTAGCCACTATAGTGATGTCACACATTTGCAAAGATTTTGCTCAAGTTATGAATTCATTATCAAATTTCCTAAGAAGCACTAACAGAGAACTTAAAAAGTATGAACTTTAATTTTTGAAGGATCTTTGCTGCCAGTGGGCTTATTAAAAATTAGTTTATCAAACAATGAAATAAGTTATATGATTACAAGAAGTGATAAACACTAAACATTCATCAGTCTTTATTCCTTGAACATTTTCTTTTCTGGATCACTTAACCAAAGTATTTCCTATTGATCCCAGGCTGCTGGCAGCCTCATGACTTCATTTATTCCACAGGCTTTTGCACAAGGAGTGACACAAGTGGTTGGCTCCAATAAAAAGCATCTGGAAGTGGTGAGGCACCTAGGTGGCTCAACTGGTTGAACATTTGACTTTGGTGCAAGTCGTGATCTCGTGCTTTTTGAGTTCAAGCCCTGCATTGTGCTCTGTGTTGACAGCTCAGAACCTGGAGCCTGCTTTGGATTCTGTGTCTCCCTCTCTCTCTGCCCCTCCACTGTTCACACTCTATGTCTCTCTTTCTCTCAAAAATAAATAAACATTATTTTTTTTAATAAAAAAATAATTTTAAAAAAAGCCTCTGTTAGGGGGATCATTGTCAAGTACCATTGTCTAAACCTGCAAGGAGCCAACTGTGTCTATGGGCTTGCATGCCAGTAACGACCCTGCCTACTGTCTTTGCAGCTTTACTAACATTACTTTGGGAATGGTCAAGAAAAGAGAGATGGGTCATCTTTCAGATTTAGAAATGAGTTAAAGTAGGATCACTGTGGTCACTGCCCATGTATTGCACAAGCTATTAGATGAATGTGCAGCAGAAACTTGGAGTTTGAAGTGGAGGTCCACCAACCCATCCCAGCTTGTTTTTCCAAACTGGTTGGGAAACCAAATCAATAAGTGTAAATTAGGCCCATTCTTGGCAAACTAGAATCACAGTTACCCTACTAATTATTTTAATAATTGTGTTTACTGAGTATCCATTAAGTATCAGCTGTTCTGTTCAGGTATTTGTTCCCTCTAATTGTTTAAATCTATGCTGGAAAATCTCCTGATATACATATTTGTAGTTAAAATGGGCTAATGAACTATTTTAAGGTATTAAGCTGGTATTTGGAGTACAAGTTTCTGAATTATGTCCCAAACCACACGTGTACAGTGGAGAATACACAGGAAATGGCCAGTAGTAATTAAGAAACACATAGTTTATGACTAAAGGCCAAGGTGGACCTTTTCTTCTCCCTAAACTCAAACCAAATTACACTGGCAGATGATTCTAAAACATGCCTGATAGTACTAGAGTCTGAGTAAAAAAAAAAAAAAAAAGAGGGAAATTTTCCATTTTTAGAACATAAGGAAATGATTTTTCTGGGACATTAATTTTTCCTAGGTTACATGGTCACATGGTCAGAAATTATCAGAGATTGGAATCAGTTTTATCTTTTTATCCGAATCAAAACACTCTTTTTTGTAATACTGTACTCCAAGCCTAGCTATATCTTGCTTATCTCATTTCAGAAAATGAAATCTAGAACTAGAAGCACCCTAACATCTTGAAGCTATCCCTTGCCCACATAAAGGACTGGGATTTCTTAGCCTCTCATGGTTTCCGTTCTCAGCTAAACATCTTGAGAACTCTTTGGGGAATTCTCAGTCTCAGCAGAAGTCCCTGAGCTTCTCCCCTAGGGAGAAGCTTCTGGACTCTTCAAAAAAGCCCCTGTGTTTTAAGCAGAGAGTATTCTCGTAGCTGTTAGCACTCACCCTGAGTTCTGCCTGGTGTCTCCAGCTGTTGGTACACTCCAGTGTATATTGCCAGAAGATCTGCAGATGGTCACCAACACAAATGCTAAACATCCTGAACAGCTTGTGTACAATTATATGAGGAATTAGAGGGAGTGAGAATGTCATTGAAATTGCTGTTCAGCCCATCTCTGCTGTTCTCTGCCATAGACCCTAGGATGACATCTCTGTAATGCTAATAAATTAGAGTTGAAGGGAGGGTCAAGGATGTATGCATAGTCTAGTGGAGGAACCAGCTGACGGTTCTTCCATCCATTAATCTGGAGGTGAGTGACTTGGAGAAGAAAATGTAGTCACTGCACTAAAAATTCTGTTTAATCCCATCTCATCTGTTTTTTCCAACCGTTCACTTAGGCATTCATTCAGCAAACTTTATTAAGTTCCAAATCTGTACCAGGATTCGAAGTCTGTAGTCAGTCTTACAACAATTCCATTTCTCTAGTGCTAGTTAGGGCTTTCATAATTTTTTCCCTCCCATACCTGGCACACTTGCCTCTTACCCGTACCCAAAATATAATATGCAAGTAATATATCTGGAAGGCAAGATAATAGCAGCGTGGTTTATGACAGATGCAACTTCTCACTAAGCAGCAGAATGATCCTTCCCTGCCTGGAGATACGGGAGTGAAATAAATCACCTCTAAACGTTTCTTCTCTGTCACAAACTCTGAAATGGCTGGACGAAAATGGATGGAAACCAGCTTCACTGTGAGTCTGCCGGCTAAAAAGCTGCACATATATTTAAACTCTTGTTTGAGTCTCCCCTTAAATGATGGAAAATTTTCCCTTTTTTATCATTCCTTTTTAAAAACTATATTGCCATTTTCTGTCTTTTTAAATTTTTGAAAAATGTTTATTTATTTTCGAGAGAGAGACAGAGCGTGAGCAGGGGAGAGGCAGAAAAAGAGGGAGACATAGAAACCGAAGCAGGCTCCAGGCTCTGAGCTGTCAGCACAGAGCCTGACACAGGGCTCGAACCCACGAACCGTGAAATCATGACCTGAGCCAAAGTCTGGCACTTAACCAACTGAGCCACCCAGGCACCCTGCCATTTTCTGCCTTGATATCAGAGTGAGAGTGCCTTGTCCTCATGTGTCACCCACAGCATGCTCTGCAAATGCTGTGATATTCCCTTTTCCTTCACAGCTCGTTACTTTCCATCTCCACTTCTTTCCTCCATTCACATTACTTCCCCACTTTTCCTTCAGAATCAAAAAATAAGAGGGGTTTTATTATCACATTAATTATTGCATCATGATCTTACCATTACTTGCTTTGATTTGAAGCATGAATAGTGAAAGCTGGGTAAGAACTTTTCTTCTTTCTTTATTTTCGCCCCTCCAATATCCCTCCATCTTACTGAGAAAAAAAATAATAAAAGCCTTTTGAAAGAGGACCCTGAACTCCCCATCTCCCCTCCTCAAAATATCCTGACATCTTCACTCATTCTGTAGATTTTGTCTTAGAGGAAAACTACAAATTATATACACTTTTTACTTATTCCTTCCCACCTACTGATAATTTAAGCCCTTATAATTTTTCTCCAATCTATTGAAATATTTTCTAAAAAAAAAAAAAAAAAAAAAAAAAAAAAAAACAAAAGACAACTGAAGATGACCTCGCTATCACAAGTGCAATGCCTTTATAGAAACCCTCATCCTACTTTATCTCTTTTTTGTAGCCACAGTGGTGAGATGACTTTAGTATTATAATACACTACTATTTTCTTCCTGTTTCCCTGAGTCTCCATTCTCTGTCTCTTTTAGCTGTTTTAAGCTTTTATATACATAGAATCCATTATTGTGCAGCTTGAAATAAATGTAACTGAATAAAAGTTCTGAAGAAAGATGTTAAATAGAGCCCAGTTCAGGTATTATAGAGACAGATCTATACCTGTGTGGCATATTGATCCAAACCCCAAAGGCATAGCTTACTCGGAAAGCCTGAAGATTTAGTTTCCTCATTGTAAGCTAAAGATTAGAGGTTTTTCTTGACCATTTTAGGTGTCTCTTCATCATTTCTGTTTCATATCTGATGCCTACCTCCTCTGCATCCTCCTCTCTACACCTGGCCCCAGCTTAACTGCCCTGATGTTGGAAACTTACATCTCTTTTCATCCCCTCAGAACTAAGCCCTAATGTACTCTTTTCTAGAATTATTTGCTTTCTGAAGATCCTGCTTCTTCTCAAACATTTTTCAGTTCCAAATTTCAGATTCGCACAGCACAATTTGCATCCTTGGTCACCACAGACTTTTATGTAGATTCAGGAAAGGCATCACTCTGGTCACAAGTTACAAGTTCAAGGATTTCAACAAGCATTTGGTCAGTGCTTGTCTGCATTCCCTTGCAAGCTAGGCATTGTGGAATAAAGCACAATCCCCAGCCAAATTCAAAATACATTTGAAGGCATATGATATGCACTTGATCCTAGTACACAATTATGCAAAATGGTGTATAGTGCCAATTCCTCATAGATATGATGCAGATTCTGAACGCTTTAGTGATTAAATTAAAGATATTTTTCATGGAGTAACATATGAAAAGGTGCCATCTGAAGTGACCTCGTTAACCCACTGAGAGTCCAGCACTGACAGATATACCACCATACAGCTGAATCATATAGCATTCATAGACTATAGAAATCCCTGTAAAAGTCCCCATCCTAGACCTTCCAGAAAAGCCTTATAGATCAAATCTCTCAATTCTTTCTTTTCTTTCTCATTTCATCTGCAGAACTTCCTGTCTCACTGGTCCTAGGATGCTCAGGTGAGTGAGAATTCAGTTCTGTCACTCTCCAAGAATCCCGTTCTAGATTGCAGGTTGGTGAATCCAAGACCGTAAAGCCATGACAATCTCTTATAATGGCAGCCTCCAAAAAGCCACTTTCTTCCTAACAGGCTTCCAAGGTCTGGAAGCTCTCCATGGCTGGATCTCTATTCCCTTCTGCTCCATCTACTTGACAGTTATTGTAGGAAACCTTACCATCCTCCACATCATCCATACCGATGTCACCCTCCATGAACCCATGTACTATTTCTTGGCCATGCTGGCCCTGACAGACTTGGGCCTTTGCCTATCTACACTGCCCACTGTGTTGGGCATCTTCTGGTTTGATGTCAGAGAGATTACCATCCCCGCCTGCTTCACTCAGCTCTTCTTCATCCATACCTTGTCACTGGTAGAGTCTTCAGTTCTACTGTCCATGTCCATTGACCGCTATGTGGCCATTTGCAATCCATTGCGTTACTCCATGGTCTTGACACCTGCACGTATCATCAAGATGGGGCTGAGCTCAATTCTTAGAAGTGCCCTGCTCATCCTGCCCCTGCCATTCCTCCTTAAACGCTTCCAGTACTGCCGCTCCCATGTGCTGGCCCATGCCTATTGTCTGCACCTAGAGATCATGAAATTGGCCTGCTCTAGCATCATTGTCAATCACATATATGGGCTCTTTGTTGTGGCCTGCACTGTTGGTGTGGATTCACTGCTCATCTTCCTCTCCTATGCCCTCATCCTCCGCACTGTGCTAAGCATTGCCTCCCGCCAGGAGCGACTTCAGGCCCTCAACACCTGCGTCTCTCATATCTGTGCTGTGCTACTCTTCTACATCCCCATGATTGGCTTGTCTCTCGTGCACCGCTTTGGTGAACATCTGCCCCGTATTGTACACCTCCTCATGTCTTACGTGTATCTGTTGGTCCCACCTCTCATGAACCCCATTGTCTACAGTATGAAGACCAAGCAAATCCGTATCCGCATTGCTAAGAAGCTTGAGATTGTAAAATCCCTTAAGTGTTTTCGATAGATTAGGTTAGGATGATGAGAGGGAGCTTTGGGGCATGAAGCCTATTGATATTTTTGGTTTTCAGGGAATCCGTAGCAGATTACCTCCTTAAGCAGCTTCTAGAAACTTTCTGGTGATTCTAGCTGGTACCCCGGCTGACTCTCCAGAAAGCCAACAGTAACCCCCATAGGCATTCTTGGAAAATGTCATCAGTCTTCCAGCAAGTAGTTCTCCACCAATCAGCCTCATCCTAATTGTGGATCAGCTTTGGCCCAGAACAACTTAGTGAACTTTGTCATTCAGTGAGCTTCACTCACATGTTGGTGGACAACATCCAAATGCCAGCCTTGGGAAAGATTCTTCTCTTGAAATCTTGTTTCCTTCTTAGAGACTCTCCCTCAGCCCTAGAGTATCCTCTATGGTTCTTTCTTTCTTACTCTTAGTTGATTCCCTGTTACTATAATCTCTTGTTAATAAATGTTTATATTAAACTTTTCTGTTAAATTATTCTGTGGTTTCTTTCTTCTGACTGGACCCTAACTAACACACCACTCAGAGTAAGTTCTTTGTTTTATCATACCTACCCCACATTTTGGTCTAGTACCTTAAAGGAACCAGTTAGCATCTAGAAACTGTGACTTGCCAAGTGAGTCCTATTTCTGTATGAAAGTCACACTCTCTGGGTTTCAGATTCATCACTTCCATCCCTCAGCCAGTTGAAGTTGAAGATTTTCTGCAAAGTCTTCCAGAGGCTTCACGCCGCCCTTGGACTAGCATCTATTGAAGAATTCTTACAAAACTAAGTTTCAGAAGGCAGCAGGAGAGCAACTTAAAACTGAAGTTGATTAAAAAAAAAGTAATAACATCTCATGTTGATACCTGGGTGTGTGTCCAAAATTCTGTGAAAGGACATAGGACAGTTGAGGATCTGGGAGCATTCTCTAATACGTATACATTTTAATTTCAAAGTAAATAAAACACCTGTATTTCCTCCCTACCTCCAATCTTACTGATTTCTTACAGAAATCTTACAGATAATCTTACTGATTATCTGGGAAATATGATAAAAAATAATAGTGACAATTGTGGCAATAACACCCAATAATTATTGAACATTTACTATATACTATAGAATGTTTAAAAGCACAATTTGACTTTCCTTTGGAAATTAAGATGACAGAGTCAAATTTTTAAAGTAAGATTTTTTTTTAATTTTAAAAACTTACTGTAGGAAGGTATTCTCCAGGTAGCAGCTAGCTGACTGTTATATGCTGATTATTTGATTATTGATACATCAAAATTATGAGCTTTTTTTAATGCAGAACTATAACCTAGGATCCATCCCAAGAATTTCCTTCTGTTTATTTGTGAAGAATGGCCTCCCAAACACTTCAATAGGGTAGAAAAGACCGCAGTAGGAGTGAAAAAGGTATGCCTACTTCAGGAATGTTAATTGAAAAGCATCCTTATAAGACACATTTTTAAATGGTCATGATGTTTATGTACTTACTACAATACTGAATATCAATCATTTTGTTGAAATTTTAATTTCTCGAACTATTTTCATTTAGTGCTATATTACCATTCAAGATAGCAAGTTCTCATATAATTCTTTTAGATAGGAAGTTCAATGAGGTAAGTTACTATAACCAACATCACGTGTAATAAACCGAAAGCCCCAAACCACATTAAGGTCTGTTGGATCTCAAAACATAAACTTTTGGCATTGTGCTGTTGAGACTTTTTGAACTCTAGTTTTCCCACATATACTAACACTTTAGATTAATGCCTCAGTGGCGACAAAGGAAAAAAAAGTAGATCTAAAACAGCATGGGATATTCCTGGGAAATATACATTTTAGGTGTTAGGTGAATATGGATGGGCATCAAATTTACTCACACAACTAGGGTGTGCAGGGGGAAAGATGTTACTTATTTTATTTCTAATCATCTTTCTTATTCATAAATATCTACCAACTAATTATCACAGGAAAAATACAATAAAAACTATTTTAAAACCGTACTTAAATTAAAAGAAAAACACTAATTTTTACATCAGTTTGTCTAAATCCAATCCAATAATATTCTTTTAAGGTCCTTTCAGTTTCTCCTAGCTGGTGTCTCCTCAAGGCAGCATCTTTATGTACAAGTTATTCCCTTCATTCTGCCCCTACCTTGTTTCTTTTCCTATTCTTTTCTGTGATAGGAGATGAGTTTTTATTTCTTTTGTCTCTCCCCATATCATGTCCTGTTTTTCCCCTCACAGAGCTGAATAGTTAAGATTTAAAGCTTAAGTTAATCTTAAAGTTAAGATATTTTGTAGGATATCTTCCCTGTAATAAACTGTTCAAAGATTAATTCCCTCTCTCTGTCTCTGTCTGTCTGTCTCTCTCTCTCTCACTCTCTCTCTCTCTTCCTCCCTCCCTCTGTTTCTCTTCACAAAATCTGAGATTCAGACCTATTTTCTTCCAAAACATATCTAACACTATCTCTCTCTTCTCAGTGCTTGGACTCAGAGATGGTAAATAAATATTGCTTGTGTATTTTTGTGGGGGAGTGTGTGAGGAGGTATTATTTATGTTATAAAACATTTGTTAAATAAGTGAAAAAGTGGGTGATAGGATGCATGGATAAACAGATGCTATTGGCTGAATTGTGCGCCCTCCCCCAATTTATACTGTAGTCCTAACCCCCAGTTCCTCAGAATGTGACTGTATTTGGAGGTAAAGGCCTTTAGGAGATAGTGAAGTTAAAACAAGGCATTTAAGGTTCGCCTTAACCCAATATGACTCATGTCCTTATAAGAAGAGCAAGAGACATCAAGGATACACATGCACAGAGGAGAGGCCATATGAGGACACACAGAAGATGGCCATCTGCAAGCCAAGGAGAGAGGCCTCAGAAGAAACCGAACCTGTCAACACTTTGATCTTGGGCTCTGCTGGCCTCCAGAACTGTGAAAAAATAAATTTCTATTGTTAAAGCCACCCAGTCTGTGGCATTTTGTATTGGTGGCCCCAGAAAATTAATATAAAAGGTAACTGTGTTTTGAAATGGATTCCAGGTTAAAAGTGATACATTTTTTTTTATTATAGAGGGAATAAAATATTCTGGAATCAGAGCTGAAAACAAATCATAAAGACAAGGATATATAAGAATTCTTAGACCTTTGTGGTTGCGACTAATGTCAGTTTCTGATTCTGCACTACAGGGATGAGGCCCAGAAATCTGCATTTTAATAAGCATTACAGGTGGTTCTGATCCTGATTATCGGGGGACTCTGATTTGAGAAATACTGCTACATAACACTTGGATGTGTCTACAATGTGTTTGACCAAAGATTAATGGAATGAAACCACAAGAGGAAGCCCAGCACATTCCAAGGGGGCCCATCAGGCCAATGAATTGGAATAAACCTTTTATGGTTGGTGTGGGGATCTGAGACATTCCTTAATATTTATACCTTTGTATTCTCAAAGTAGAGTCAATAAGCTGGATACTAATTACGTGGGTAATGAAAACACTGAAATGGCCTTCCTTTCCTCTTTCTAAAATATCTTTCCCATCAGCTTTTAAAGTCCAAAATGGATGATTAATTCTTCATATCTCTGTATTGACATATGAAACTCCTTGGTTTACCTATGCTTTTCAGGGGCTCATGTTGCCCAAAAGGTACAAAAATGAATTCCTTTCTGAAGGTAGCTCCTTAACGTCTAGAAACAAAGGGCTGAATTCTGTGTCTGTGTGGATCAGACACAGGAAGAGGAGATGGAGTACAGACAAGAGTCCCTGAGTATAGACAGGAGTCAGCAGCATATAGGGTTACTTGGGGCACCAAGAATCAACATTATCACCATATTTCCAGGAATGTGATGTTCCTTTCTTCCCCTTTAGTGATGGGAGAAGGATTGAATTAAAAATGCCCTTTTAATGTTATATATACGCACCATATACACTGTCACTTCTGATTTGCATAACTATATGGTTATGATACATCATATATAAAACATTATCAACAACACCCACTCTGGTTTCTTAAAGTTGTGGAGCTGTTCAAAATATTTCACGATATCTTCAAAAAGTAGCTACAGTGTGTAACATCTCCTGGGATTCCCATTTAGATATCTCACAAAACTATTCCCTTCTTTTCTTTCCCTTATCCCCAGAGTATGAGATAATGAGGTCCAGAAAACCAGTCCTCCTAGGGAATTGATGAAAGATTCTTGAAATGGTCTCAATGGGGACCTCAGGAAGTTTCATAAAAATCAAGGAATTCAACATCCATCCTTCAGTCTCTCCATACCCTCCAGAGTCTCTGGTTTTAACTTTCCTTCTCCCCTGTCAGAAGAACTGAAGTCTCTGCACCTAGCCTTGATAGGTAAGTCAGGTATCTGGTGCTCAGTTGTGAAGCCAAGAAGAGGTCCTAGAAGGCTCAGTCTGAGCTCTGGAGAGGGAGAGGAGAGAAGGGACTTTGAAGCACAAGAAATGCTGTAGAAGATGCCTGCAGAAGGTGGTGACCATTGCAGTCAGATCTCACTAACTTCATGGGATCCCACGTCTGGTTTTAGCACTAGCTTAGTAGGGAGACAGCAGCTTTCTCACACCCATTCACTTCATTGACTTCTAGCCCAGAGAGTTGCCTCATATGTGGCAACATAAGAGTATTACTGAGACCCACAGAGACAGACAAGTTAGGCAAGCAAAACCGAGATGCAAGAATGAGATTAGCTATAAGTTCAGTCTCTACTCCTTAGCCTCAGACACAAGGTTAGCAGAATCAGGAGTTAATTCCAAGAAGCAGAGACAGAGGGGTAGGAAGTCAAGTGATCCTCTGAAAGAAAAGCTTGTCTGTGACATGAAAGGACATTTTCCTGAGCAACCACAGAGTCTGAGTGATAGAATTAGAAGCAGCCATTGAACTTGTGCAAGTACCTCTAGGAAGTGTTCTCCAAGAACAATTGTGACCAAGCCATTTGTTAAGTTTACCACTCCCCTCTACACTTGAACTGGTCAAGAACAATGAAATCCTCACCAAATCTGAAAATGGATACTCTGAAGACCTTTAAATAAGAACCCCTTAGAATAGTTACCTTACTAAGATCTCTCTGGCCAACAGGTTAAGGTGGTCTTTCCCAGGCAGATATCTCTTGGCTTCACTATTCTGGATTTTCTTTTATATCCAAGTCCTTTCCTTCAATTTATTCTCGTAACTCTCTCTCTCTCTCTCTCTCTGTCTCTCTGTCTCTCTGTCTCTCTCTCTCTCTCTCTCTGATTCTTACTCTGCCCTACTCCCTTTAAAATGTGAGGCACAAACTCTGAAGAGAGTCTATCTTGAGGTAAAAGAAGGTGGGGAAAAATACTTTTGATATTTCCCTCTATTTTTGTCATTCAATCTTCACTCATTTCAGGCTGTCTCAGCTTAAAAAAACTACCCAGCTATATTAAACTAAATGCTTCCAAACTTTCAGAATGCTCCTTGGAGCTCCAGAGATTTCAGTTTGAATTCCAGCTGTCACTGATTGATAGTATGATTTTATACACATCATCAAATTCTGTAAGCTTCTCTCCTCATTTGCAAATCGAGGTAATAATATTAACTTGCAGGGTTTTTCTAAGATCTAAATGCTATTTCTTTTTCAGTGCTCCTAGTACAGTGCCTGGAAAGTAATCGATGTTCATCATGTATTATAAATTAACTTTTATATTATTAAGTAATATATATTCTTTCTTCACTACCCTACTTTGTTTTCATGTCAAAACATTTTCTGCCTTAAGTTTTATGCATTATATCGTTAATCACCAGGTAGCTTGCCTGTCCCCGACAGGTAAGTTTATCACAGCTCTTCTGAATTCATTTTGATGAATGATGTGGTGACCACTGATCATGGCTGAAGTAGAACCTGAGGAACAACACACAAGAGCCAATCTGACCTTCAGGTGGACAGTGAGTTAATGACACTGGCTATTAATTTCACTGGTGTTTGGAGTGAGAGAGGGTGTGTATTTCTCCAGTCACTTTATTAATTTAGCTAAAGAATCAGTACTTTTTTGAAGGTCTATTAAGCCTTTGATATTATGCTAGCTGCTTCTAGCTGACAATGAATAGTCCTGTATGTGGGGAGAAAGTATAATGTTTGTTGAGAGCCTGGAATCTAGAGAATAACTGGATATTAGTTCAAATCTCATTTTGGCCATTTACTGTATCTTTGATCTTAGATATATTAACTGTCTCTAATCCTCTATTTCTTCATTTATAATATGGTACTATTAATAGAACTTTTTTCACAGGATTAAAAAATTGTAGTGTTTATTTATTTTTGAAAGAGAGAGAAAGAAAGCACGAGTCAGGGAGGGGCAGAAGAGAGGGAGACACAGAATCCAAAGCAGGCAGTCAGTACAGAGCCTGACACAGGGCTCGAACTCATAAACTCTGAGATCATGACCTGAGCCAAAGTTGGACACTTAACTGACTGAGCCAAACCAAGCGCCCCAATTCGTAGGATTTTCTTTAAGTGATAAAATATGCACTGAGTTACTAACAGCTGACCAAATAAATTTAGCTCTTAACCATGCATAAAACAATTTCTGAGTGCCTACTGTATACCATAGCCATTATAAGCACTGTCTTTACAGAAGTAAGCAAAGCCAAGCCTCTGCCATTTTTGAGCTCACATTCTAGTGGAATTATTAACTGGGAGTGGGCAGATCACTGCATTGAAAGTCAGGAGTCTTAAATTGGCATAAGAGTTCTGCCCAGTGACTGTCCTCTCATGAACCTTCATTTTTTAATCTAAGGAAGAATAAGTCCTACTGGCATATTGCATTCTATTCTGTGGACTCTCACAGACTCTGCCTTGCAATTGTGGATGTGGCCATGGTTGATGGTGCTTCAGCCTTTTCTCTCACCTAGGTTGATAGAAGTTGAACTCTAGATCTCCAGGGAATGCAGGTTACTGATTCACAGGAGAATCAGAGCTTTGATATGGCACTTCAGCAGTCAAGAATAACTTTACAGACAGCCATTCATTCACTCCCCAGTCCTTACTGGAATTCTGTGAGCTGAGTAGCACATGTGAGCTATCTGGATCAAACTAGGCTTCCACGACTGGAAGACCAGAGGAGAAGGTGAATGAAGGATTAATCTGTGTCTAAGGTTAGAAATTATAGGGGCGCCTGGGTGGCGCAGTCGGTTAAGCGTCCGACTTCAACCAGGTCACGATCTCACGGTCCGTGAGTTCGAGCCCCGCGTCGGGCTCTGGGCTGATGGCTCAGAGCCTGGAGCCTGTTTCTGATTCTGTGTCTCCCTCTCTCTCTGCCCCTCGACCCTCGCCTGTTCATGCTCTGTCTCTCTCTGTCCCAAAAATAAATAAACGTTGAAAAAAAAAAAAGAAATTATATGTGGCTGATGAAGATAATCAAGAGGGAAGAAAGGAAAGAAAGAAAGAAAAGAAAAGAGAAAGAAAGGCAAAAAATGAAAGAAAGAATGAACAAAAGAACAAAAGAAAGAAAGAAAGAAGGAGGAAGGAAGGAAGGAAAGAAGAAGAGATTGGAAAAAAGGAAGAGAGAAAGAGAGAGAAGGAGGAGGGAAGGGAGGTAGGGAGGAGAGAGGGAGAAAGGAAGGAAGAATGGACAGTGACAAAGGAATAGCAAAGGAAGTAAGGTAAGAGAAAGGAAAGAAAGATAAGTTGAAAGAAAGGTTAGAACATTAGTGAGAGTTCTGGCAGAAAAGAGGCAGGTGAGGAGTGTTTAATTAAAGATCTCCTCAAAAGAGGTAGGCAAAATTAGTATAACCAACAGGAATAGTGTAGGTGCTCAGACCTCTCAGCCTGAAGGAGAAAGGAGAAAAGAATTCAAAGAAAAACATTTTTCTAAAACAATGTGGAAAGAAGGCCAGAGACCAGAAGGAAGTGACCTCTGGAGGAGATGTACACTTCTAGATCTACTTGATTCTCATGTTTTTTTGTTTTGTTTTGTTTTGTTTTGTTTTGTTTCTTAGTTTTTGTTGTTGTTGTTTTGGTTTGGTTTGGTTTGGTTTCTAATTTCTTCCCAGGTTCGACCTCTAGCTTTTTTTCTGAATTCATTTCAGGAATTTGGAAGGAATCCAATTTCCTCTTCCCTCCACACACAATGTCTTTGGGAACCTTGGAAAGCAGCAGCAACATTTCCTCCACCTTTCTGCTGAGTGGCATTCCTGGGCTGGAGCACATGCACATCTGGATCTCCATCCCATTGTGCTTCATTTACCTGGTTTCCATCCTGGGCAACTGTACTATCCTTTTTATCATTAAAACAGAGCCCTCACTCCATGAGCCTATGTACCTCTTCCTGTCCATGCTGGCTGTGACTGATCTGGGTCTGTCTCTTTGCACCCTCCCTACAGTGCTAGGCATCTTTTGGATTGGGGCGCGAGATATTGGTCACGATGCCTGTTTTGCCCAGCTCTTTTTCATTCACTGTTTGTCCTTCCTAGAGTCCTCTGTGCTGCTGTCTATGGCCTTTGACCGCTTTGTGGCCATTTGTCGCCCCTTGCACTATGCTTCCATTCTCACCAACACAGTCATTGGCAGGATTGGCCTGGTTTCCCTGGGTCGCAGTGTAGCACTCATTTTCCCATTGCCTTTTATGCTCAAAAGATTCTCCTATTGTGGCTCTGCACTTCTCTCACATTCCTATTGTCTCCATCAAGAAGTAATGAAATTGGCCTGTGCAGACATCAAAGCCAACAGCATCTATGGCATGTTTGTCATTGTTTCAACAGTGGGTGTAGACTCACTGCTCATTCTCTTCTCCTATGCCCTGATCCTGCGTACTGTGCTGTCTATTGCATCCAGGGCTGAGAGATTCAAAGCTCTCAACACCTGTGTTTCCCATATATGTGCTGTGCTCCTCTTCTACACTCCCATGATTGGTTTGTCCATCATCCACCGGTTTGGGAACAAGGCACCTCATCTTGTCCAAGTGATCATGGGCTTTGTGTACCTTCTAGCCCCTCCCCTGATGAACCCCATAGTCTATAGTGTGAAGACCAAACAGATCCGAGATCGTGTGGCCCATGCCTTTTGTTAGCTGGGTCTAGTCTTAGAGGTACTATTTCCTTCAGTATACCCTTATTCCTCTATCCTTTATAATATCTAATGTGTATGAAGTGGAGGAGACAATTATTTATTTACTCAACAAATACACACAGATATGATCAAGAAGTCACAGCTCTTACAGAACTATCATTCTGGTGGGGGGGAACACAATGCAGTATGACATGGCAGATTGTATTTTACAAAAATGGCCACAGAGGTATTTCTAATCCTGCATTCCCTTCCAGAAATTTGTCATTTCCCCATCAAGAGAGACAGTCTGTTTTTTTTCTACCCCTCGTAACAGGGTAGGACTTTGTAACAGGTTCAATGAATTGAATGTTGTGGAAGTGATCTTGCAAGACTCTCGAGGCTAGTTCATAAAAGATTATATGTTTTTCATTGGTATATACTTCCCCACACTCATTCTTTCTCCCTCTTTTTTTTCCCTATTTATATATCCACCCCTATCTCACTCAATGCTTGCTTTTTGAACACAGCCACCATACTGAGAAGCTGAGACCACATGGAGAAGCCACATATAGATGTCCCAGACCAAGCTAAAGTCTAAGCCTTAGCTGGAAATTTATCAACTATTAGTGAGTGAAAAAATCTTCATATTATTCCAACCCCCATTTTTCTTGCATTTCCAGGTGATATCCAATAAAATAATCAATCGAACCCAGTCCACGCTGCAGATTTGAAAGCTAAATAACTGTTTGTTTATTTGTTTGTTTGTTTATTAAGACACTAAATTTGGGGGTGGTTTATTATACAGCCATATGTTAACTGTGTTGCTCAAAGTAAAAAAGAAGTTAATATAGAAACAAAAAGAGAAATGTCTTCTTCCAGGTGGGACAACAGAGTGTCAAGAAAGATTTCCTTGAGTTGATACAGTAGCCAGCCTGACAGGATATATAAGAGTTAGGCAGTCAAACCAGAAAATTATGGTCTAATCTGAAGGAATGGTATGTGCAAAACTGAGGCAGAGGTGAGAGAGAGAACAATATATCCAGAGAAATATCTGAAGTTGTTTTTGTTGTCATTGTTCCTAGCAAGTCAGGAAAAAGTAGAGAAAATTAGGGTGGAAGCAGGGGAAGTGATAAGTAGAAAAAAAAATGAGGGATTGAAGATATTGGAAAGATCAGCGAACCAAAAAGAGATAATTCCTTATACCCTCTTATCTGTCCATTACAATTTTGCCACCACATTGACCTAGAAAAAAAAAATTATCTTTTAAGACCTAAATGTGAGACCTGAAACCATAAAAATCCTAGAAGAGAGCACAGGCAGTAATTTCTCTGACATTAACCATAGCAACGTTTTTCTAGATATGTCTCCTGAGGCAAAAGAAATAAAAACAAAAATAAACTATTGGGACTATATCAAAATAAAAAGATTGTGCACATCAGAGAAAGCAATCAACAAAACTAAAAGACACCCTATGGAATGGGAGAAGATATTTGCAAATGACACATATGATAAAGGGTTAATATCCAAAATATATAAAGAACTGATACAAATCACACAGCCAAAGCCCAAATAATCTAGTTAAAAATGGGCAGAAGACATGAATAGACATTTCTCCAAAGAAGACATACAGATGGCCACAGACACATGAAAAGATGCTCAACATCAGGGAAATACAAATCAAAATTATAACAAGATATCATCTCACACCTGTTGGAATATTTAAAATAAAAAACACAAGGTGGCTCCTGGGTGGCTTAGTTGGTTGGTCACCCAACTCCCGATTTTAGTTTAGGTCATGATCCCAAGGTCATGGGATCAAGCTCCACATTGGGCTCTGCACTGAGCATGGAGCCTTATTGGGATTCTCTCTCTCTCCCTTTACCCCTCTCCCTTGTTCTCACTCTCTCTAAAATAAAAATAATAATAATAAATGAATAAAAAACACCAAAAACTATAAGTGCTGGCAAGGTTGTGAAGAAATAAGAACTCTCTTACACTGCTGGTGGGAATTCAAACTGGTGTAGCCACTTTGTAAAAGAGTATTGAGGTTCCTCAAAAAGTTAAAAGTAAACTACCCTATGATCCAGTAATCACACTACTAGGTATTTACCCAAAAAAAAAGACAAAAGCACTAATTCAAAGGGATACATGCACCCCTGTGTTTATAGCAGCATTATTTACAATAGTCATATTATGGAAACAGCCCAAGTGCCCATCAATAGACAAATGGATAAAGATGTGGTATACATATATATACATATACAATGGAATATTATTCAGCCATAAAAAAGAATGAAATCCTGTCATTTGCAACAACATGAATGGAGCTAGAGTGTATAATGCTAAGCAAAATAGGACAGTAAGAGAAAGACAAATTCCATATGATTTCATTCACAGGCAGAATTTAAGAAATAAAACACAAGAACAAAGGGGAAAAAAAGAAGAGAGACAAACCAAGAAACAGACTCTTAATTACAGAGAACAAATATGGTTACCAGAGGGAAGGTAGTTGGGGGGCAGTGGGTGAAACAGGTGAAGAGGATTAAGAGGACAGTTATCATGATGAGCACTGAGTAATGTATTAAATTGCTGAATCACTATATTGTACACTTGCAACTAATACA
This sequence comes from Herpailurus yagouaroundi, assembly GCF_014898765.1. NCBI lineage: Eukaryota > Metazoa > Chordata > Mammalia > Carnivora > Felidae > Herpailurus > Herpailurus yagouaroundi. Next base: position 578,875 of record NW_024412411.1, read on the forward strand.
ACACTGTCAACTATATTGGCATTAAAATTAAAAACTTAATTAAAATTATCTTTTGAGTAATGTATGTCAATATAGTATTATTCATTTTGCCTTTGAGGTATCTGTGAGGAAAGCAGACCAGGTTAAAATGCTGCTAAGGAAGGTTTTGAGCATCTGGAGGAAAGATTGAGGGGGTCATGTTTCTGCACAGTGCAGGGTCAAGAAGGGGAGTGGCAAAGGGCCAAAGACAAAACCTCTACTACAAGGTTTATGTGGAGTCAGTTCTCATTTGAGGTTGGACTTATCTGAGGCTATCTGGCATATCTGACATTTAACTCTTGACAGGTTATGCCTTCTCCCACCAGTGCCTCATTCTGTCTGACATGAGAAAGCTGTTTCTTCAGTGATAAGGTATATGTGAACTTTGGGTGTTACATGTGGAAGATCCAAAGGTACTTATGCAAAACAAATAGAATAAAATAGAGGACGTGTGTGAGTGTCTTGGGTGCTGCGTACATGCAAAACTTCAGGAAAACCATACAGCCACAGCAAATTCCAAAGCATGCATACAGCTCTACAGCTGGAATCTATATCTATGCTGTGTACTTGCAATTTTAGTCCTCATATAGGAGTCATGTTTTCTTATATCTTATAGCAAATTTAAACGTTTTTGTGATACATTAGAAAGTATACTACACCTGGAGTCAGGTTTAGAAAGTTCTACGTTCTGTGTGACTTAGGAAAATTATTTTCCTTATATGACCTCAATTTTCAATTAAAATGAATCTAACAATAACAATGCCTAACCCAAAAGGATCTCTACACAATTTAAATATATGATATATATGAAAGTTTCAAATAAAATTATTAGCATGTTTTTCAGCTCACAATAAACTTTAGTTACTTTCATTCTTTTTTTTTAATTTTTTAATGTTTATTTTTGAGAGAGAGACAGTGTGAGCCAGGGAGGAGCAGAGAGAGAGGGAGACATAGAATCCAAAGACTCCAGGCTCTGAGCTGCCAGCACAGAGCCTGATGCAGGGTTCAAAGCCTCGAACCATGAGATCATGACCTGAGCCGAACACAGAGTAAAATATATCATGGAAAATTTGTTATAAGGAAAAGAGGGATCCCTGGAAAGGCCCTGAAGGGATGGAGAACCGTGGATAATTTTCCAGAGGGGCTGACTTAGCTGTCTTAAAGAACAAGCAGAAGTTAGATGGGCCAAAATTGTGTGGGTGGAGGAGTATTCCCCCATTCCATAAATAACATTGAATGTGCTATTTCCAGGCATAGTTTCCACTTTAGGAAGCTAGTAGACAAAACAACAAAAGACTATGCTTTTAACTTACATTTTGGTGGGAGAGACAGACAATAGAAAAGTAAGTGATTAATTATTTAAGACAGTGCTAAATGTCCAGGTAGTCTGTGGGCAGGGAAGACCTTTATAATAAGGAATTTTCCAAAAAAATTAAAGGAAGGGGATTATATTTTATATTTATATAAATGTGGACTTATTTCTAGATCATGTATTATAAGTCCTGAAGGATGAATGGGGCAATAGCTGAAACATCAGCAATGTTCTGGTCTCAAGACTGTCAAACCCAATAGCATTATGAGATGCAGAGCCCCGTGATCTCCCAGAGGACAGTTAAAATACAGCACCTGCTGTAACTCCCTGACATTCCTTAAAACCACACACACTCCCTTTATGCCTTCACGTAAAACCAGATGTATGTTTGGTTAATGTCTAAGACCCTTTGTGCTCCCTCTCATGCTTTGAGGCTCTTTGATGTTTATACCTAATAAAACATAATATAAAGACTATTTGCAGACCCCAGCTGGTGCTGTTCTCTCACAGAGGCAGACTGCATGTCCGCTCAGTCTGGTGTCTGAGAACCTTTTCTTCAGTGCACGGCCACACATAAAATTTATTAAAATGTTTATATTTATATTTAAATACAAAAAGGCAGAGAATTATAAAGGGTCTACGATGGAAATAAATTAGAGTATTCTAAGAATAGCAAAAAGACCAGTGTGCCTAGAGCTATGTGAGCAAGAAACTACACTAGCTGTTGGAATTAGCAAGTAATTGATATTAAAGACAGAAGAGAGGACAGCTAAACAAAGCTGATATTTCAAAGTCACTGTCAAAAGAAGTTCTCCTTGATAGAGGAAGTAAAAACATAACTGACCAGCCATGACCATGAGAAGAGGTTAGCAATGGTCTGAGGAATGTGGATCAAGCACTTTGTATCCAAGATCATAACTGCTAAACTCTGCAGTGAATCTAACCCAGACCTGGTAGGAACAGGGAGGAGAAGAATTGCACCTTCCTTTGAAAATCCTGAGGCCCAAACTTCTCTGATAAAGAGGCAGTAATTGTAGCAGGCCATGGGGCTGCCATCAAGCATGGATGACAGCCTTTATGCATCAAGTGTAGAAGCCTCATTCATTCATTCATTCATTCATTCATTATTTAATACTTAATGATTGACTTTTTTGAAAGTTACTGGGAATAAATTGTTGAACAAGGCATATCTTCCACCTTAAAGGAGTTTATAGTCTGGTGGAGATACCTGAAATAGTTTAGGATGATCTACAAATTAAGTCCTGAAGTTCAGGTTGAAGTTATCCAGTTGGAAATGAGGAAAAACAGCTTACTACATAAAGCGAGTATTTTGTGAAAAAGCCAAGAGATGACAAAAAGTGTGATTTGTTGAGAAACTATAAATAATTCCTTTGGAGATCTATTCAAGTGATAGAGTGGGAGGAGGAGGCTATCTTGAGATGCAGGCTGGAATACACAGGGATCAGAACTTAAAGACTGCAGGTTTACTAGTTCATGCACCCAATATCCCCTGAGCAGCTACTCTATACCAGACTGTGAACAGAACAGACAAAAACACTGCCCTCTAGAGTCTTAGATTTTAATAGGTGTGGGCAAACAATAAACATGAGAAATAAATAAAAGACATAGTATGTTAGATGGTGAAAAGTGCTGTGGAGAAAAATTAAAGTAGGAAAGGGGTAAAGGCTATATTCAGAAAGGCTATCACTGTTGACTGTATTTGATGGTCAAGAAAAGCCTCACTGAGAAGTGATATTTCAAGAATGTGAGGAAGTAGCACATGAACATCTTTGGGAAAAGGATTCAAATTATAAAGAAGAGCATGTAAAAAATGCTGCAGTAAACACAGAGGTACATATATCTTTCTGAATTAGTCTTCTCATTTTATTTGGGCAAATACCCAGTAGTGGAATTATTGAATCATATGGTATTTCTATTTCTAATTTTTTGAGGAAACTCCATACTATTTTCCACAGTAGTCAAGATATAGATGCAACCCAAGCATTCATCAATAAGTGAATGGATAAAGAAGATGTGGTAAATATTTGAATATTATTCAGTCACAAAAAAGAGTAAGTTGTGTCATTTGCGATGACATGGATGAACCTAGAGAGTATTATGCTAAATGAAATGAGTCAGACAGAGAAAGACAAATACCAGATGATTTCATTTATATGTGGAATCTAAAAAACAAAACAAATGAGTAAACAGATAAAAAGCAGAATCAGACCCATAAATACAGAAAACAAACTAACAATTGCCAGAGGAGACAGGGTAGAGTGATGGGCAAAAAGGATGGAGGGAAGTGGGAGATACAAGCTTTCAATTACAGAATAAATAAATAACAGGGTAAGAGTACAGCATAAGGAATATAGTCAATGATATTATAATAGCATTGTATGGTGAGAGATGGTAGCTACACTTGTGGTGAGTGCAGCACAGCATATAAACTTGTTGGATTACTATGTTGTACACCTGAAATTAACATTGTGTGTTGGGGCACCTGGGTGGCTCAGTCGCTTAAGCATCCAACTTCCGTTCAGGTCATGATCTCACCGTTTGTGAGTTTGAGCCCCATGTCGGGCTCTGTGGTGACAGCTCAGAGCCTGCAGCCTGCTTGGAATTCCATGTGTGTCTCTCTCTCTATCCCTCCCCTGCTCATGCTCTGTCTCCCCCTCTCTCAAAAATAAATAAACATTAAATTAAAAAAAAAAACTTAAAAAAACACATTGTGTGTCAACTATCGTCAAATTTCTTTTTTTAATTGGCAAAAAAAAAAAAAGGCTCAGAGAGCAAGACTGGACAGTAGGAGAAGAGTTAGAGGAGACACACTAACTCAGGTAGGAGATAATATTACTAGACGTAAGGTAGTACCAATAGAGATGGAGACATGTGGACAAATTTGGAACATATTTAGAGGTACAGTTGATAGGATGTTTTCAGTTTTGGATATAGAACACTGTGAGAAAGGAGACGCCTAGAAATCTAATTTGGAGCAATGGCATAGAGAGTTAGGGAAAACTATACAATGGGTATCAACTTTCTTGGCAAATATTATGTACACAAGACATTATTAACTATAGTCACCATGGCATATACTAGATCTCTAGAGAGTACAAAGTTTCAGTTATATGGGATGAATAAGCTCTGGAGAACTAATGCTACTCTTCTCACTAAATTATTTCAGTTTTGTTTTATTCTTTTATTTTTAAAACGTGTTATTTATGTTAATACGCAATGGGCTTATTATTGTTATTTTATTTTATTTTATTTTTAAAAAAAAATTTTAATGTTTTTTTTTTTTGAGAAAGAGGGAGACAGAGCACAAGTGGGAGAGGGGCAGAGAGAGAGGGAGACACAGAATCTGAAGCAGGCTCCAGGCTCTGAGCTGTCAGCACAGAGCATGATGTGGGGCTCGAACTCACTAACCACGAGATTATGACTTGAGCCGAAGTTGCACACTTAACCAACAGCCACCCAGGTGCCCCTTATTATTGTTATTTTAATGAATTAATACATAAGTAATATGACCCAGTTTTAATCTCTAATATGGTAAATATCAATAGAAACAATGCCCCATAAATAAATGATCTGTGGGGTTCTCAATAATTGTTAAAGAGTTTAAAGGAATCTTAAGGCCAAAATATTTCAGAATTGCTCTAACAGATGTTTCTTTTATTATGATATAAAAATAATGAAGTAATAAAAGAATACAATCTCCTCTATATCTTATTAACAAAAGTCACTTCTTGGTATTTTGAAGTTTTCCAGAAAGGGGTAGATCTTTCCCTGGAAATTCACATATATATTATAGAAGTTTTATTAAGCACTAATTTCAGACACCAAGAATGACCATGTACATTATTTCATTCTGTGATGTCTTTTTCATAACACATATGGAATGTGTACTTTCTATCCATCTGGTATTGTTTTATAAAAGGCATAGACCCTCTTCATTTTCTTATATGTTGATAGTATGGATTTGACAGTGAGACCTCCTAGGCAAAGAGAAAAACAAATGTAGAGACTCAAAGATACCAGACTCCCCACTCTAATAGAATTGAAACTGAACTTTTATCTCTATTTCTTGACATATTTACTTAGATAAATGCAATAGCTTAATGTCTGTTCTTCTTGTCTCTCTCTCTCTTCCTGCTACTGTTTTTTAAATGCAAATCTGCTTACCATTCTGCTTATAACCTCAACAACTTCTGTTATTAGAAAAATTAATACTATTTTATGATGCCTATGTATTTTGCCTTTACTTATTTACCAGACACTGTACATTATATTTTCCTCCCTCTGTATTCCACTAAAGAAATGGATGTAGGGATTAAGGATATAGCATATTTGTAGAACTGAGATAAGTCCCAGATAGTGGTAGCAGAAAGAATAAAAAGTGTGGCAGAAGACTAGACTGTGAGTTAGGCATAGAGTTAGCTGAGAAGGTATACACAGGCCAAAACAAAGAATAGAAATTGTATCTTTAGAGTAAAGGGAAACCAATGAAGAATATACCCAGGGAAGTAACATAATCATATTTGCATTTTAAGATACTCAGCAGGGCTATGATATAAAGAATGCATTAGGGAAGGGTTGATAAAGGAAAAGCAAGTAAGAAGTGTTGCAGAAGTCCAAGTAAGAAATCATCAAGCACCACAGAACAACTGGCAAGAAGAGTGAATAGTATCATGAGATATATAGAAGAAAGAAATTTCATGACTTGGAATTTTCATGATTTGGTATTTATTGTATGTGTGATTTTAACAATAGTCAGGAAGGGATGAAGATCACTTCCTGGTTTGACTTCTGAAGAATCAAGTGTATGAGAGTTCTATTTAATGAGATAAAGAATACTTTATAAGGCATAGGCTTAAAGGGAGGAATTAATTAATTGCATTTTGAAGATATTGAGCTCCAGTTGCCTATGTAACACAGAGAGTGTATAGTGGTTAAGAACTCAAGCTCAGGAATAGGTCAGCCTGAGATGAATCCAGATTATATTCAGATTACTAGCTATGTATCCAGAAAAGTTTTTGTTGTTGTTTTTTTACCCCTATAAGCTCCTACTTTCTCATCTTTCGAACAGGGATAAATAATACCTCCTAATGGGTTAATAGAGGAATAAATGTAATAAGGTACCATATATTATGTAAAGCATTTGGTACAATATATGGCACTTAGTAAATGGTTAATAATTGTGAAGTATTATTATTATCATTATTCTCATTAAAAAGTGTAGTCAATTAGGCATTTGGAGCTTGGAAAAGAAGTCCATGGTGTGGAAATAAATTCATGACCTGGAATCATATTTTAAACGTATAGTAGGGCAAGACTACTCCTTCACCTATCTCTCTCAAAGAAAACTTAGAATTGGAGTCATAAACTCAAATCCCTGTGGAGGCCATTCAGTAAAGTCAAGGAGTGAAGAAAAATAGTGGAACATGAATAGCAAGTGGTAGGGTATGATCTGTGGCAAACCATATCTTAGTTCAATTTTTGAACAATCCACAGTTACATGAATGAAATAAACCATTATTCTACAAGCTCTGTCCTATTGATGACCACTTTGCACATCTGGCCTATCAGTATCCCCAAACAGCCAATTTCTTTCAATTTGTTCTTTTTCCTTTTTATCCTGGAAGACATAGCATAAAAAAGTTTTAGAACAAAGGAAGTGGCTCCAAAGAGACTGGAGCCCAGTCCTCATGTCTGCAATTTTAGTAATCACTCAATTTCTCCAGAAAGAAATTCAGGCTTCCCAACACCTTGACTTTAGGTCAGTAAAACTCATATCAGACCTCTAACCTGTAGAATTGTAAGATAATAAATTTGCGTTGTTGTAAGCCATTAGGTTTATGATGATTGTTATGCAGCAATAAAAAACTAATACAGCATCCTGACATACAACATACCATAAGCAAAGGATTAGGTGTAAGTAACAGTGTGAGATCTATATTACATTGTTGGAGTGCAAGCCAGAGAATTAACAGAAAAAGTAGTAGATAAAAGCAGGTATTGAATAATGGAAAACCTTTGTGCAAATATGGAGCCTCAACACTACCTTGTAACTTATTGGACATCTCTTGAAGGATTTTAAGTGTGGTGACATTTATATTTTAAAAAGATCCTTTAAACAGTTAATCTCAACGTACAAGATTATAGGTTAATCCAAGGGAAATTTTAAATCTGAACTAGGAAAGCTTCAGGGGGAATCAGTGAGTGAAAAAAAATATTTGAGATATCTTAATACGGGAGGATCTTCACAGTTTGATGAATAAACCTGGTTTAAAATATATATTTACTTCCATGTCTACAACCAAGTATTACTGTCTTGCAAATGAGGGCAATGCTACCTATTTTTTTAAACCACTTTATTGACATATGGTTGACATACAAAAAGCTATACATATTTAATTTGCACAACTTGGTGAGTTTAAGATGCAGCTGTTTTTTTTGTTTTTGTTTTTGTTTTGTGGGGTTTTTTTTTTTTGTTCTTTTAAATTTACATCCAAGTTATTTAGCATATAGTGCAAAAATGATTTCAGGAGTAGATTCCTTAATGCCCCTTACCCTTTTAGCCCATCCCCCACTCCCACAACCCCACCAGCAACCCTCTGTTTGTTCTCCATATTTAAGATTCTCTTATGTTTTGTCCCCCTCCCTGTGTTTATATTATTTTTGCTTCCCTTCCCTTCTGTTCATCTGTTTTGTATCTTAAATTCCACATATGAGTAAAGTCATATGATATTTGTCTTTCTCTGACTAATTTCGCTAAGCATAATACCCTCGAGTTCCATGCACATAGTTGTAAATGGTAAGATTTCATATGTTTGATAGCCAAGTAATACTCCATTGTTTATATATACCACCTCTTCTTTATCCATTCATCAGTCGATGGACATTTGGGCTCTTTCCATACTTGGCTATTGTTGATAGTGCTGCTATAAACTTTGAGATACATGTGCCCCTTCAAAACAACATATCTGTATCCCTTGGATAAATACCTAGTAGTGCAATGATCCATCAGGGTCATAGAGTAGTTCTATTCTTTAATTTTGTGAAGAACCTCCATACTGTTTTCCAGAGTGGCTGTACCAGTTTGCATTCCCATCAGAGTGCAAAAGAGATCCTCTTTCTCCACATCCTCACCAACATCTGTTGCTGCCTGAGTTGTTAATGTTAGCCATTCTGACAGGTGTGAGGTGGTATCTCATTGTGGTTTTGATTTGTATTTCCCTGATGAGGAGTGATGTTGAGCATTTCATCATGTGTCAGTTGGCCATCTAGATGTCTTCTTTGGAGAAGTGTCTATTCATGTCTTTTGCCCAATTCTTCACTGGATTCTTTGTTTTTTTGGGTGTTGAGTTTGATAAGTTCTTTATAGATTTTGGATACTAACCTCTTATCTGATATGTCGTTTGCAGATATCTTTTCCCATTCTGTCAGTTGTCTTTTAGTTTTGCTGATTGTTTCCTTCACTGTGCAGAAGCTTTTTATTTTGATGAGGTCCCAGTAGTTCATTTTTGCTTTTGTTTTCCTCACCTCTGGAGACATGTTGAGTAGGAAGTTGCTGAGGCCAAGGTCAAAGAGGTTTTTTCCTGCTTTCTCCTCGGGGATTTTGGTGGCTTCCTGTCTTACGTTTAGGCCTTTCATCCATTTTGAATTTATTTTGGTGTATGGTGTAAGAAAGTGGTCCAGGTTCATTCTTCTGCATGTCGCTGTCCAGTTTTCCCAGAACCACTTGCTGAAGAGACTATCTTTATTCCATTGGATATTCTTTCTTGTTTTGTCAAAGATTAGTTGGCCATATGTTTGTGGGTCCATTTCTGGGTTCCTTATTCTGTTCCATTGATCTGAGTGTCTGTTTTTGTGCCAGTACCATACTGTCTTGATGATTACAACTTTGTAATACAGCTTGAAGTCCCGGATTGTGATGCCTCCAGCTTTGGTTTTCTTTTTCAAGATTGCTTTGGCTATTCGGAGTCTTTTCTGGTTCCATACAAATTTTAAGATCATTTGTTCTAGCTCTGTGAAGAATGCTGGTGTTATTTTGATGGATATTGCATTCAATATATAGATTGCTTTGGGTAGTGCAATGCTACCTTTCTAATCATGGCAGATGAACAGTATCCTAGCCTCCTATTTCAACATGCCTGTCTTTGTATTTTATTATTTTATTTTATTTTTATTTTTATTTTTATTTTCAAGAGAGAAAGAGTGCATGTAAGTCAACATGGGAGGGGCAGAGAGAGAGAGAGAGGGAGAGAGAATGTGAGTGGGGGAGGGGCAGAGGGAGAGGGAAAGAGAGAATCCCAAGTAGGCTTGATGCCCAGCACAAGGCCCGATGTGGGGTTTGATCTCACAAGCATGACCTGAGCCAAAATCTGGAGTCAGACACTGAACTGACTGAGCCACCCAGGAGCACCTCAACATGTCTGTCTTTGAATATTCAGTCACATATGTATGCACCTTCATTGTTTAGTGGAATATGCAAATTTGATGATAATTTAAGTATAAAGAAGATATATTTATAATAATTAGCATATGTGTATCTGGGAACAAAGATGTTAAAAGTAAGAGTGGCCCCACTTACCATCACTTCCAGTGACTTACTTAGGAATTTTGCTATCCATTCCTATAGTTTAGACTCTGTTGGGCTGGGGGTCTTCCCAGAGTGGGGGACACAGCAAGAATACAATTAAAATTTAAGTTGCAGCTCTTACCTAGGAACTTTGATCTTCTCAAGTCCAAAAGCCAGAGGACAGGAAAAGAAGTCACTAACCTGGTAGGTGTAATTAATCCCTAATCAGGAAAATATAGGGATTCTGCCTAACAGTGGGAGGATGGAAGAAAATGTTCAGCACCCAGAAGGCTGCCAAATTCTGATGATGAATGAACAAGTGCAGCAGTCATACCCTGAGAAGAGCATGGTATCCAGAGATTCATACTTTTTGGGAAGAAGGATCTGGGTCACCCACCATGAAATCTACCTAGACAGTAAAGGCACTAGCTGAAGGTGAGGGGAATTTAGAATACATGGTAGAGGTGGAAAATGATAAGATAAGTTGAGGCTTTAAGAATACTGCAGTGAGTGGGTCTGTTGTAGTTCATTCTCTATCCTTCTATATTTATGTTTCCTCAGGCAAAGGAACCAACCTAAACAATGGAGGGGCTATTCCCAGACTGGATGAAGCAGTTGGATATAAGTGGTGCTAGAGCAGACTCTAATAAATTCAGTCCACACTATTGCAGAGCTGAGTCCTGGCTGCTATTGGAATATAGCTGAGTCCTTCTGGATTTTTCTTTAATTCTATTTTTTAAAGTTTATTTATTTATTTATTTATTTATTTATTTATTTATTTTTGAGAGAGAGAGAGAGAGAAGAGAACATGAGCAGGGGAGGGACAGAGAGAGGGAGAGAGAGACTCTCAAGCAGGCTCTGTGATGTCAGCATAGAGCCCAACGTGGGGCTCAAACTCATAGACAGTGAGATCATGACCTGAATGAAATCAAGAGTCAGACGCTTAACCAACTGGGCCACCCAGGCACCCCTGGGATTTTTCTGATCCAAATGAAGCTACCTCACCCAAGTTACACTCCTGGTTGGTGGAGCAGGAGTGTAACTCCTGGTTGGTGGAGCAGGAGTACATAAATTTTGCCTCTTTGCCTCAATCTGGGATAACTTTGAGGGCTATTCCAGTTCCAGAGTTTTCTGTAGGATTGGCAGAACTATCCATTACAACTGACTTTCATATCAAATTATCTATCTAACCAGTCAAGATTCCTCCATACTCCTACAGACATTTTTACTGAAAGTCCATACACACACACACACACACACACACACACACACACACACAAAGACAGAGACAGAGACAGAGAGAGAGGGAGACAAAAAAGATACCCTTCATGTTAATCTTCATCTTAGAGTCCATTCTTGAATGAATCCTACTTTAATACATTCAAATGTTGGCTATTTGGGGTCTTTTCTTGTTCCATACAAATTTTAGCATGGTTTGTTCTAGCTCTGTGAAGAATGCTAGTGTTATTTTGATAGGGGTTGCATTGAATATGTAGATTGCTTTGGGTAGTATTGACATTTTAACAATATTTGTTCTTCCAAACTATGAGCATGGAATGTTTTTCCATTTTGTGTATGTGTGTGTCTTCTTCAATTTCTTTCATAAGATTTCTATAGTTTTCAGTGTATAGATTTTTCACTTCCTTGGTTAGGTTTATTCCTAGGTATTTTATAGTTTTTGGTGCAATTGTAAATGGGATCAATTCCTTGATATCTCTTTCTGATGCTTCATTATTGGTGTATAGAATGCAGCTGATGTCTGTACATTGATTTTATATTCTGCAATTTTGCTGAATTCCTGGATCAGCTATAGCAGTTTTTTGGTGGAGTCTTTGGGTTTTCCCTGTAGAGTATCATGTTGTTTGAAAAAAGTGAGAGTTTGACCTCCTCCTTGCCAATTATTTATTTGTCAAAGCAATCCTGAAAAAGAAAACCAAAGCTGGAGGCATCAAAATCCCGGACTTCAAGCTGTATTACAAAGCTGTAATTATCAAGATAGTATGGTACTGGCACAAAAACAGACACAGAGAACAATGGAACAGAATAGAAAACCCAGAAATGGACCCACAAATGTATGGCTGACGAATCTTTGGAAGCAGGAAAGAATATCCAATGGAATAAAGACAGTCTCTTCAGCAAGCGGTGCTGGGAAAACTGGACAGCGACATGCAGAAGAATGAACCTGGACCACTTTCTTACACCATACACCAAAATAAATTCAAAATGGATGAAAGGCCTAAACGTAAGACAGGAAACCATCAAAATCCTTAAGGAGAAAGCAGCAATAATCTCTTTGACCTCAGCCGCAGCAACTTCTTACTTGACATGTCTTCAGAGGTAAAGGAAACAAAAGCAAAAATGAACTATTGGGACCTCATTGAGATAAAAAGCTTCTGCACAGCAAAGGAAACAATCAGCAAAACTAAAAGGCAACCAACATATTGGGAGAAGATATTTGCAAATGACGTATCAGATAAAGGGTTAGTATCCAAAATCCATAAAGAACTTATCAAACTCAACACCCAAAATCAAATAATCCAGTGAAGAAATGGGCAAAAGACATGAATAGACACTTCTCCAAAGACATCCAGGTGGCTAACAGACACATGAAAACATCCTCAACATCACTCATCATCAGGGAAATACAAGTCAAAACCACAATGAGATACTGCCTCACACCTGTCAGAATTGCTAACATTAACAACTCAGGCAACAACAGATGTTGGCAAGGATGTGGAGAAAGAGCAACCTTTTTTGCACTCTGATGGGAATGCAAACTGGTGCAGACACTCTGAAGGTTCCTCAAAAGTTAAACATAGAACTACCCTAGAACCGAGCAATTGCACTACTAGGTATTTATCCAAAGGATACTGGAGTGCTGTTTCGAAGAGGCACATGCACCCCAAAGTTTATAGCAGCACTATTGACAATAGCCAAAGTATGAAAAGAGCCCAAATGTCCATCGACGGATGAATGGATAAGGAAGAGGTGATGTGTGTGTGTGTGTGTGTGTGTGTGTGTGTGTGTGTGTATACATATACATATACATAAACATATACATATACATATATGTATATGTATACACACACACACAATGGAGTATTACTTGGCAATCAAAAAGAATGAGATCTTACCATTTGCAACTACATGAATGGAACTAGAGTGTGTTATGCTAAGCAAAATTAGTCACAGAAAGACAAATATCATATGACTTCACTCATGTGGAATTTAAGATACAAAACAGATGAACATAAGGGAAGGGGAGCAAAAATAATATAAACACAGGGAGGGGGACAAACCATAAGAGACTCTTAAATACACAGAACAAACTGAGGGTTGCTGGAGGAGTTTTAGGTGTGGGGATGGGCTAAATAGGCAAGGGGAATTGAGGACACTTGTTGGGATGAGCACTGGGTGTTATACATAAGTGATAAATCACTAAATTCTACTCCTGAAATCATTATTACACTATATGTTAGCTAACTTGGATGTAAATTAAAAATAAATAAATTACAATAATAGATTCAAACTAATAACTTCTGAAAGAGATTGATTTTGGAGTTTCTTGTTTTTGTTTTTGTTTTTTCATGGAGACTGTAAGTAAATATATTTTATATGTTAAAGAACATACCCATGAACATTTTTGAGACAGATAAATAATGCTAATAGAAATCTATTTTCTTGGGACGCCTGGATGGCTCACTCCATTGAGCATCTGACTTCAGCTCAGGTCATGATCTCATAGTTCATGAGTTCGAGCCCCACATTGGGCTCTGTGCTGACAGCTCAGAGCCTGGAGCCTGCTTCTGATTCTGTGTCTCCCTTTCTCTGCCCCTACCCCACTCATGCTCTGTCTCTCTCTCAAAAATAAATAAAACATTTAAAATATTTAAATGAAAGAAAGAAATCTATTTTCTCTTGGTCTCCTGGGTGGCTCAGTTGGTTAAGCATCCAATTTTGGCTCAGGTCATGATCTCACAGTTTGTGGGCTTGAGCCCCATGTTGGGCTCTGTGCTGACACCTCAGACCCTGGAGCCTGCCTTGGATTCTGTGTCTCCTTCCCTTTCTGACTCTCCCTTGCTCACGTTCTGTCTCTCTCTCTTTTTCAAAAATAAACAAACAACAACAACAAAAAGAAATCTATTTTCTCTTGTTAAAATCTCTATATTACCCAAAGAATCTACACATTTAAAGCAATCCCTGTCAAAATACCACCAGCATTTTTCACAGAGCTAGAACAAACAATCCTAAAATTTGAATGGATCCATGAAACACCATAATAGCCAAAGTAACCTTAAAAAAGAAAAGCAAAGTTGAAGACATCACAATTCTGGACTTCAAGTTATATTACAAAACTGTAGTGATGGTACTGACACAATAGCAAAAATGAACTATTGAGACTTCATCAAAATAAAAATCTTCTGCAGAGTAAAGGAAATAATCAACAAAATTAAAAGCCACCCTATGGAATAGGAGAAAATATTTTCAACTGGCATATCTAATAAAGGATTAGTATCCAAAATCTATAAAGAACTTATCAAACTCAAAACCCAAAAACAAAATACAGTATGGTACTGGCACAATAATAGACACATAGATCAATAGAACAGAATAGAAAACCCAGACATAAAGCCACAATTATGTGTTCAATTAATCTTTGACAAAGAAGGAAAAAATGTCCAATGGAAAAGACAGTCTCTTCAATAAATGGTATTGGAAAAACTGGACAGGAAGATGCAAAAGAATGAACCTGGACCACTTCTTTACACCATACACAAAAATAAATTAAAAATGGATTAAAGCCTTAAATGTGAGACAGGAAATTATCAAAATCTTAGAGGGAAACATAGCCAGTAACCTCTTTGACATCATCAATGGCCATACTAACTTCTTACTAGACATACTGAGGCAAAAGAAATAAAAGCAAAAATGAGCTATTGGGACCTCATCAAAATAAAAGTCTTCTGCACAGTGAGGGAAATAATCAACAAAATTAAAAGTCATCCTATGGAATGGGAGAAGATATTTGCAAATGATATATCTAATAAAGGATTAGTATCCAAAATCTATAAAGAACTTATCAAACTCAATACCCCAAAAACAATCCACTTAAAAATGGGCAGAAGACATGAATACACATTTTCTAAAGAAGACATACAGATGGCAAACACATAAAAATATGCTCAACATCAATCATCATTAGGGAAATACAAATCAAAACTACAAAGAGATAGCACTACACACCAGTCAAATGGCTAAATTAACAACACAGTAAACAATAGGTGTTGGCAAGGCAGAAAAATGGGAACTCTCTTACACTGCTGGTGGAAATGCAAACTGGAAAACATTATGGAGGTTCCTCAACAAGTTAGAAATAGAACTTGCTTACAATCCAGAAATTGTACTAGTAGGTATTTATACACAAAGGATACAAAAAATACTGATTCGAAGGGGCACACGCACCTCAATGTTTATAGCAGCACTATCACAATAGCCAAATTATGGAAAGAGCCCAAGTGTCCATCAACTGATGAATGGATAAAGATGTGGTAAACACATGAAATGAAGTATTATTTATCAGCCATAAAAAAAAGAATGAAATCTTGCCATTTGCAACAACATGGATGGAGTTAGAGATTATTATGCTACGTGAAATAGGTCAGTCAGAGAAAGCAAATACCATATGATCTTACTCATATGTAGAATTTAAGAAACACAACAAATGATCATAGGAGGAAAAAAAGAGAGAACAAACTAAGAAACAGACTCTCAACTGTAAAGAATAAATTGATGGTTACCAGAATTGAGGTGGGTGGGTGGATGGGTGAAATAGGTGATGGGGCACCTGGGTGATGATGAGCACTGGGTGTTGTATGGAAGTATTGAATCATTAAATTGTACACCTGAAACTAATATTACACTGTATGTTAACTAACTGGAATTTAAATTAAAAAAAAATAAATCTCTTTTCTCCTTATTTTTAATAATATAATTCAGAGATTTATGTGTCCCTAATTAGAACATGGAAAAATATTAAATACATTAATTTATGTAAAAATGAGAATGTCCTGGACAGAATAAAAGTCATTATTTTCTATAGGGTGGTATAATACTAGGTGTAAAAAGGTCTTAATGAACTGAAACCCAAATACATCACAGTCAAATCATGAAGAGAAAGAAAGATATATTAAAAGTAGGCAGAGAAAAAAGATAATAGAAATAGAGAAAGAATGGTAACCAACACTAAGATGGAAGACAATAGAACATTTTGAAAGTACTGACAGAATAACTTGTCAACCTGGAACTCAATATTTGTCAAAATTACCTTTCAAAAAGAAGGTGAGATAAATACATTTGCAGATAAACAAAACCTTAGACAATGCACAGCCGTGAGACCTGCACACAATAAATGAAGGAAGTTTCCTAAGGTAAAGTAAAATAATATCAGTTGGAAACTCAGGTAAACAGCAAAGAATGAAGAATTCTCAGAGGGATGAATGTGAGTAAACATAAAATATTTTTTATCTTTTCTTAATTTCTGGACATGATAATTTACCTTTTTTTTTGAGAGAGAGAGAGAGAGAGAGAGAGAGAGAGAGAGAGAGAGAGAGAGACTGAACAGTAGAGGGAGGAAGAGAGAATCTTAAGCAGGCTCCATGCCCAGCACAGAGCCCAACATAAGGCTTGATCTCACCCTTAGATCATAGCTTGAGCCAAAACCAAGAGTCAGATACTTAACTGACTGAGCCAACCAGGTCCCCTGATAATTTATTTTTTAAAGTAAAAGAATTACAATGTATTGCGAGATTTGTAATATAGGTAGAAATACGTACTTAGCAATAACTGCATACTATTTTTAAATGAGATAAGTGGAAGTATACTGTTAAAAATTTCCTCCATTACCTATGGGAAAGTATAATATTAATTCAAGGTGGACTCTGGAAATTAAGGTTGTATACCATAATCCAAAAAGTGACTACAAAAAACAAAGCCCCAAAACTATAGACAAAATCCAACTGAGGAAATAGAATAGAATACTGAAACATAGTTGAACTAGTTTGATTTAAGTATTTAAAAAAATGAGTAAAGCTACATAACAGAAGAAAAACAGATGGGACAAAGAGGGAACAAACAAAACAATGATAGACATAAAATTAAATGTATAATTTCATTAAGTATAACAGGCTGAAGACTCCAATTACAAAACAGCACTAAGTCACCATGGATTAAAAAACAGGCCAATTATAAAAGTTGCATATGAAATACAAAGACACAGATAGGTTAAGAATAAAAAGATAGAAAAAGAAATGTCATGCATAACACTATATATGGTGAATGTGGCAGTATTATCAGAGTACATGAAATTTATTTATTTTTTATTTTTTTTATTTTTTGCACATGAAATTTAAAGTGAGATATAGCATCAAGAAAAAAGGAAACATTTTGCAATGATAAAAGGATCAATTCCAATTCATCAAGAAGTCATAACAACTTAAAAAAAATTAATGTTTATTTTCGAGAGAGAGAGAGAGAAAGAGAGAGAACATGAGTGGGGGAGGGGTGGAGATAAAGGGAGACAGGGAATCTGAAGCTGCCTCCGGCTGTTAGCACAGAATCCAACGTGGGGCTCAAACCCATGAACCATAAGATCATGACCTGAGTCGAAGTTGGATGCTCAACTGACTGAGTCACCCAGGTGCCCCAAGAAGCCATAACAACATTAATGTTTATACGTGTAATTAGGAAAATTTCAAAATACACAAAGAAGAAGTAACAACTAAAAAGAAAAAGAAAAATTAATAATCAGATGTAAAGATTTTAGCACATCCTTGATCGTTACTTGGTTGTCTATGTAGCTAAAAATCAATTGAGCTGTACACTTCAGATTTCTGCATCTTTCTATATTTAAATAACAAAGACAGAAAAAAACAACTTTATTGATGATAATAAAAAAAGAAGAAACAAAGAAATGGTGAACTTAAAATAATATATCAATTAATTTGGAATTAAATGATTTCTTAGAGCCCCATTTGCTTTCCCTAATCTCTGGAGCAGACTGTCCTTGGTATGAGCAGGTCTCCAAAATCTATGGGACATCCAGTCTGATCTTTTCATGGCCTTGTGGGAACCAAGAAGTTAAAGTTATGGTCCCAAAGCAAGCTTTATTCTGGAAATTTCTAGGAAATTTCTCAGGGAAATCATTTGTTTACAGAGGGTGACAGAACTGGAGGAATTGGTGTCCCATGAGTGCAAAGCTCAGAAGACAGCTCAAGGAGTCTGTGATCTGTAGATAAAGGTCTTAGTCAACAGATGTGATACACTGAGGCTGAGAAGCCTGTATCCTAAAGTCAGTTCTGTAACTATGTGGTCAAATGGTAAGTGCAATG
Organism: Herpailurus yagouaroundi; assembly: GCF_014898765.1. Lineage (NCBI taxonomy): Eukaryota > Metazoa > Chordata > Mammalia > Carnivora > Felidae > Herpailurus > Herpailurus yagouaroundi. The sequence continues at coordinate 597,176 of NW_024412411.1, forward strand.
GGGCTCTGACATGATATTGCTTTATCCTATGGTTTTGTGTCCTGAAGTGTGTCTGAAACATGAGTACCTGAAGAACTGGGTAGTATGAATAAGGAGAGCACATGGAAGCTCCCAAATTTTGAAATAAGGAGGGATAAGAGGTGTAAATAAATAAATAAATAAATAAATAAATAAATAAATAAATATTGCAATGTGGGGAATAGACTGGAAGGGGGAGCTTTTCTCTGAGCTATGTTTGCCCGACAAGAGGAGAGTTTAAGTTAAATTTGGAGAAGAAGCTACGAGATAAAAATGCAGTGAATCTTTCAGCCATCCACAGGCACTGTTCAACTTCACCCATCCATGGTTCATTGTAGAGAGCATCCAGTTGTTCACATAGTTAGACAAAATGCTAGACAGAGTGAAAGAGGTATTAGCAAAGAGGAAAGCCCATATGATGAAAGGATACAACTTATCTGACTAAGAAAAGAATAGGAAAGCAGATATCCCAGGTTAAGTCAGGCCATGGGTAACAGGATCTCAGTCACTACATTGGAATCACAGCAGAGGGTTTTAGTCTTAGAAGAAAGGGCAGCTGAGACATTATGGTCTCAAGTTACTGTCATAGACTCTGGGTTTAAAGTTCTCTCTTGTCTAGCAAAAGAGTGGGATGCAGGATTGGAAGCAAGAGATGGCTAATGTTTGGGGAAAGACAAGAGCCCCAAATAAGTGTCCTTGCCCATGTTTATTAGGATCAGAAGGCTTACAAACATGGCGATGGATGTGCACAAAGAGACAATGAATCTGTGATCATTAACTTGTATGCATGAGGGAAAGAGGGTCTTGAGGATATTTGTGGTTAGGGGTTTGGGTTAATACAAAACAAAATCCAGGCGCTGGGCAGTCAGGAGGAAGGTTGTTTACAGGGAACATGAGGCAGCACCTCTGGTTATCTTAACTAGCCTAGGAGATGAGACAGATAAGGGAAATAACCTCAGGGTTAAAAAGGCACCTTTTCTTTTGTTAACCATCTCTTCTGGGCTGCCTTGCCTGCAGCGCAGCGGTCCATCGTCCATTTCACCAATTTACCTAACCTGGCCCTATTCTCCCTGTGAAAGCAGCTTTCTGTTATAGTACTAAATTGAGGGTGCTTCCACCCTGAATATCTAATCTTGTTTATTTCATATACCTATGTATTGGGCACCTTTGCACTGCTCCTATTTTAGGCCTTTGCCCCTCCCTCTCTATTTTGGGGTCTCTAGCCCCTTTCTATTTTGGGGTGCCTTTGCACCTTCCTATTCCTGGCACCTTTGTGCCTCCCTATTCTCAGGGTGCCTTTGCACTCCCGTATTCTTGGGGTGCCAATCTGATTTACCCAAACTTGGGTGTGAGCATTTTATGATTTTGCATTTCTTTATGCCTTATCAACCCACTGGTGTAAGCCCAGGGGATTCATAAGCTTATCCCCCACAAGTTACTAGAAGAAGAACTTTAGAACAAGGAGCAGAGGACAACCTAATTATACCAAATGAGTCACAGGAGATTGGAAAGGTAGTAATGTAAGAAGCAGTATCAGGAAGTCCTTGGCATCTGGCAGGAGAGTAAGACACACTTAGATTTGAATTCCAGTTTTATCTCTTACTAGCTGTTTCTTTCCTTCCCAAATGATAAAACAGAGATAATATTAGTACCTGCAGGATAGGGTTGCATTCAGAATTAAGTAAAATGATGTACATGAAGAGTTTAAGATATCGTTCATCTAAGAGAATGTGTTCCTGAATTTTAATTCTTATTAGTAATAACATATAGGACTTTCTCTCAAGACAGTCAATACTGAAGAAATATTTCAGTAATTTATTTACAAAAGGAGCTGTACTTGAGAAACAAATGCATTGGGCCCTCTGATGCGAACTACTGCCAGTAGCTTTACTGTGTTCCAGACTGATAGGGTTTGCCAACTATAGCTATCTTCAAAGTAATTCTGCTATTTTACTACCTCCTGCTCATCCATAAGGCTATGAGGCTTTGCAGATATTTATTTCCAAGTTCACAAAAAAAAGGCGGACAAACATTTTGAAAGCAGAATTATCTACATGTAAAAATTGTCTAACACAATGTTTAATATATAATAATAGTTACCAATGCTTTCTTTTTGCCTTCTTTTTAAAAAATATCTACCTCACTTTTTCTCCCTTCAGCTTATTAAGAACGATCTCTTCTCCTCACTTCTTGATCTGGCTAAACAAGTATTGATTACATACCTTTACCTTTACTGTTTCACAGTTGGTTCTATTTGCTGGATTTTGCTACCAACAAACTCTATCGGCCTTTTATCTCTCAACTGATGCAATTTTGTCAGAAATGAAATTGAAATGACTCATGTTGATTGAAATAGCTCTGGAGGTAACTCTGTAGGGTACTGGAACCAGGAAGTGATAAAGTTCAAGGTTTCAAATTTTCTTCACATTTATATTGCTTATTGTATCACTAATTTTTATATGTCTTCCAAAAGAATTTCCTTGTGCAATTTCCTTGTGATTATTTCAGTTTTTAAACTTACTAGTTACCATGAGATAGAAAGCATGATATAATTGAAAAAGCTTGAATTCAAATGGCATTAGTTCAAAATGTAAGTAGAAAGAGTTATGGGTCCCCAGGAAAAGAAAGACAAGATACAGCTTTCATGACCCAAGAAAAATCATTTCAGGCCCCCACCTCTTTTCATGATCTATACCCTACTTGCCCAAGCCCACTTTCTGCAGAACTTCCTAAGAGATGTCAAAATTACAAAGAAATGCCAAAACCTCAGGAGTTAAGGACTTTAAGGGAACAAAGGGAGTGCAAAACCAATAGTTTCTACCATGCCAGGATATAGCCTGACCCTATCAGAGACAACGAGTGGTAAAACCCCCAAGTGCTGCTTCAAAAATGAGCAAGACCCCACCTTCCTTACCCAAGATAAAGAGCCCCAAACCCCATTTAGTTAATACAGTTTATACCTGGTCTCCATGCCCACAGCCCCTTCCCCATGTCTGACAGTTACCTCTGCTTCATTATAATGTCAAAGTCTGGGCCCTAAACGGAGCAAGAGCTTCATTTACATAAGATAAGATACATGCATAGACATGGGTTTTTTTGTTTTGTTTTTTGTTTTAACTTTTTTAATGTTTATTTATTTTTGAGAGAGAGACAGAGTGTGAGCCTGCAAGGGTCAGAGAGAGAGAGAGGGAGACACAGAATCTGAAGCAGGCTCCAGGCTTTGAGCTGTCAGGACAGAGCCTGACACAGGACTGGAACTCACGAACTGTGAGATAATGACCTGAGCCAAATATTCACCCTACTGAGCCACCCAGGCACCCGGTGCATAGACGTGTTTTTGAAGTAAGCTTGCACAACCTTGTGCCTGCCTTTACATGGGATGACAAACTCTCCTTTATGAATATTCATCCTAAACCCTAAATAAAAAGAACCCACTCACCTCTGTGGGGGAGTCACAGCTTTGGAAGTTATTCCCCATGATCATATTTGCTGCATATAAAATTCCTGTTTTGTGACAACTCCCCCTAGTGTAGTCTCCATCTGTAACTCACCAAGGAGCAAATTCACCTTAAGGTTACAAAACCTCATGTCTTTTCATAACAATATATACAGTTTTTCAAGATCTTAGTTAATCTCTCTATGCTTTAGTTTTCAAGTTTGTGAATCAGGAATAATAATACCATGTAGGGATTAAAGGAACTAAAAAATATAAAACATCCAGCACAGGGGCGCCTGGATGTTTGAGTAGGTTAAGCCTCTGACTTCAGCTCAGGTCATGATCTCACAGTTTGTGAGTTTGAGCCCTATCCATGTTGGGGTCTGTGCTGATAGCTCAGAGTCTAGAGCTGCTTTTGATTCTGTGTGTGTCTCTCTCTCTTCTCCTCCCCCACTCATGTTCTGTTTCTCTCTTTCTCTCCAAAATGAATGAACATGAAAAAAATTAATAAATAGGTAAAATAAAAATAAATAAAAATAAAACATCCAGCACAGTTCGATAAAGGTTAATCTCAACCCTTCCATTTTCCCTATTTTCTCTTTCAATCCACTCTACTTTTCTTCCTTTCTTTTCCAGATCTTAGAATAGGGGGATAAAATGAAGTGTTCTATTTATCTTTCTATGAAGTGATTTATTTATGTATTTATTAATTACCTAATGACATATAAAAGGGTTAATAAGCTATCTTGATAAATGTATTTTTTATTTTACATATTTTATTTCCTGCCTCTTTTATAAATGTATTTTATAAAGAATATACTTTTAAAATAATGCTAATATCAAGATCTTCTAGTAAAATGTATTTTTAAAATACAAAAAATATTTTGTTAAATTAATATATCAATTGATACTGTCTTTATGATAGGGAAGCATAAGGCAAGCTGAGGGCAAAGCCCAAGCTAACAACCGCTCCCTCCCCAGCAAGGTGGGATGTGTGTGATATTCTGCAGGCACTCCTGGCTGCCCAAGAACAAAGGAAAGGAAAGAAAACAAATGGCTAACTGATACAGATCACAGTCTTCTAGGACAGGAGTTTCCATCAGTTTGTAAATCTCTTAATAAATTATAAGGCAATCTTATTAATAGCCTAATTTTCAGAAACCAATAGACTCAGTTTCCTGGAACCCCCACATTATCCTTCCTCCGTAGTGAGGTAGGGAGCAAAGGCAAGAAGGAAATGGCAGGTAAAATTAAATTTCCTTATAACCTGCAGCCCATTGACAAATACTTAGGCAAATACAGAGTCTAACATTTCTCCAAGAATTCCCAATGTTGTAATGTTAACGTCTTACTAGAGGAAAAATGACCTTAGCTTGATAATAGCTAGGCCTCCTAAGAGTCTTCTTTATTATATTAGCCCTCTTTAACATATGAAAGTCCTTCTGGAGGCCTCCTTTTTGCCTTTATCTCCCCCAACTCCATAGTACATAACCAGTCACTTCTCACAACCCCAGTGCAGCTCTTTCAGTCCATGGGTTCTGTCCCCATGCTTTAACTGAAATCACCTTTTTTTGTACTAAAGACATCTCAAGAATTCTTCCTTGGCTGTCAGCTCCAGACCCCCAACACTCCCAAACCCCATAATATAGAAGATTATTTTTTCACTTATCTATTTTATATAACAAATATTTATTGAGGATTTACTGTATATCAGAGTGAAGTTAATACTGTAATTGGATTTGAGCAAGGGAACACAGCATGACCAAGGGAGCGAGTGTATTCAGGGAAGGCCTTTCTGATGATGTGACCTCTGAGAAAGAGCTGTTAGAGCCAAGGAAACAGCCAGTAATGAGACGGGAAGTCTGATGGAATGTTTAAGGATATTTAACAGAAAAATATTGAGGGCATAAATGCTTTGTGAGTGAAAGGAATTAGTCACTATGATATTGCGATTTATAATAAATATGTTTGGTCTTCATGCCTGTTTTTGGCACTGAGTTCCCTTGGAATTTCTTATGGGATGAGAGAGACACAGTTGACTTTTCTCATGTTAAAATGGTAACTTCTGGATCTCACCTAAGATTGGGGGCTGTTTGCCTGAAGAACCAACCATATGATTATAGGGTTGGAACTTTCAGTCCCATACCCTGCCATCCAGGAAGGAGACAGGGAGATAAACTAATTGAAAATCTTGTGTTTCTGATTCCTAATAGTCAAGAGCACTCTGATAAAGCCCAGGCTTCTCTTTTTTTTTTAATATATGAAATATATTGTCAAATTGGTTTCCATACAACACCCAGTGCTCATCCCAAAAGGTGCCCTCCTCAATACCCATCACCCACCCTCCCCTCCCTCCCACCCCCCATCAACCCTCAGTTTGTTCTCAGTTTTTAAGAGTCTCTTATGCTTTGGCTCTCTCCCACTCTAACCTCTTTTTTTTTTCCCTTCCCCTCCCCCATGGGTTTCTGTTAAGTTTCTCAGGATCCACATAAGAGTGAAAACATATGGTATCTGTCTTTCTCTGTATGGCTTATTTCACTTAGCATCACACTCTCCAGTTCCATCCATGTTGCTACAAAAGGCCATATTTCATTTTTTCTTATTGCCACGTAGTATTCCCTTGTGTATATAAACCACAATTTCTTTATCCATTCATCAGTTGATGGACATTTAGGCTCTTTCCATAATTTGGCTATTGTTGAGAGTGCTGCTATAAACATTGGGGTACAAGTGCCCCTATGCATCAGCACTCCTGTATCCCTTGGATAAATTCCTAGCAGTGCTATTGCTGGGTCATAGGGTAGGTCTATTTTTGATTTTCTGAGGAACCTCCACACTGCTTTCCAGAGCGGCTGCACCAATTTGCATTCCCACCAACAGTGCAAGAGGGTTCCCGTTTCTCCACATCCTCTCCAGCATCTATAGTCTCCTGATTTGTTCATTTTGGCCACTCTGACTGGTGTGAGGTGATACCTGAGTGTGGTTTTGATTTGTATTTCCCTGATAAGGAGCGACATTGAACATCTTTTAATGTGCCTGTTGGCCATCCGGATGTCTTCTTTAGAGAAGTGTCTATTCATGTTTTCTGCCCATTTCTTCACTGGGTTATTTGTTTTTCTGGTATGGAGTTTGGTGAGCTCTTTATAGATTTTGGACACTAGCCCTTTGTCCGATATGTCATTTGCAAATATCTTTTCCCATTCCGTTGGTTGCCTTTTAGTTTTGTTGGTTGTTTCCTTTGCTGTGCAGAAGCTTTTTATCTTCATAAGGTCCCAGTAATTCACTTTTGCTTTTAATTCCCTTGCCTTTGGGGATGTGTCGAGTAAGAGATTGCTACGGCTGAGGTCAGAGAGGTCTTTTCCTGCTTTCTCCTCTAGGGTTTTGATGGTTTCCTGTCTCACATTCAGGTCCTTGATCCATTTTGAGTTTATTTTTGTGAATGGTGTGAGAAAGTGGTCTAGTTTCAACCTTCTGCATGTTGCTGTCCAGTTCTCCCAGCACCATTTGTTAAAGAGACTGTCTTTTTTCCATTGGATGTTCTTTCCTGCTTTGTCAAAGATTACTTGCCCATACGTTTGTGGGTCTAGTTCTGGGGTTTCTATTCTATTCCATTAGTCTATGTGTCTGTTTTTGTGCCAATACCATGCTGTCTTGATGATGACAGCTTTGTAGTAGAGGCTAAAGTCTGGGATTGTGATGCCTCCTGCTTTGGTCTTCTTCTTCAAAATTACTTTGGCTATTCGGGGCCTTTTGTGGTTCC
>NW_024412411.1:609389-631717 GCF_014898765.1 Herpailurus yagouaroundi
ACTGATTCAATTTCTTCGCTGGTTATGGGTCTGTTCAAGCTTTCTATTTCCTCCTGATTGAGTTTTGGAAGCGTGTGGTGTTTAGGAATTTGTCCATTTCTTCCAGGTTGTCCAATGTGTTGGCATATAATTTTTCATAGTATTCCCTGATAATTGTTTGTATCTCTGAGGGATTGGTTGTAATAATTCCATTTTCATTCATGATTTTATCTATTTGGGTCATCTCCCTTTTCTTTTTGAGAAGCCTGGCTAGAGGTTTGTCAATTTTGTTTATTTTTTCAAAAAACCAACTCTTGGTTTCGTTGATCTGCTCTACAGTTTTTTTAGATTCTATATTGTTTATTTCTGCTCTGATCTTTATTATTTCTCTTCTTCTGCTGGGTTTAGGCTGCCTTTGCTGTTCTGCTTCTATTTCCTTTAGGTGTGCTGTTAGATTTTGTATTTGGGATTTTTCTTGTTTCTTGAGATAGGCCCGGATTGAAATGTATTTTCCTCTCAGGACTGCCTTCGCTGCGTCTCAAAGAGTTTGGATTGTTGTATTTTCATCTGGATTTGTTTCCATATATTTTTTTAATTTCTTCTCTAATTGCCTGGTTGACCCACTCATTCGTTAGTAGGGTGTTCTTTAACCTCCATGCTTTTGGAGGTTTTCCAGACTTTTTCCTGTGGTTGATTTCAAGCTTCATAGCATTGTGGTCTGAAAGTGTGCATGGTATGATTTCAATTCTTGTAAACTTATGAAGGGCTGTTTTGTGACCCATTATATGATCTATCTTGGAGAATTGTCCATGTGCACTCGAGAAGAAAGTATATTCTGTTGCTTTGGGATGCAGAGTTCTAAATATATCTGTCAAGTCCATCTGATCCAATGTCTCATTCAGGGCCCTTGTTTCTTTATGACCGTGTGTCTAGACGATCTATCCATTTCTGTAAGTGGGGTGTTAAAGTCCCCTGCAATTACCACATTCTTATCAATAAGGTTGCTTATGTTTGTGAGTAATTGTTTTATATATTTGGGGGCTCTGGTATTCGGCGCATAGACATTTATAATTGTTAGCTCTTCCTGATGGATAGACCCTGTAATTATTACATAATGCCCTTCTTCATCTCTTGTTACAGCCTTTCATTTAAAGTTTAGTTTGTCTGATCTAAGTATGGCTACTCCAGCTTTCTTTTGGCTTCCAGTAGCATGATAAATAGTTCTCCATCCCCTCACTCTCAATCTAAAGGTGTCCTCAGGTCTAAAATGAGTCTCTTGTAGACAGGAAATAGATGGGTCTCGTTTTTTTATCCATTCCAATACCCTATGTCTTTTGGTTGGCGCATTTAATCCATTTATATTCAGTGTTATTATAGAAAGATATGGGTTTAGAGTCATTGTGATGTCTGTATGTTTTATGCTTGTAGCGATGTCTCTGGTACTTTGTCTCACAGGATCCCCCTTAGGATCTCTTGTAGGGCTGTTTAGTGGTGACAAATTCCTTCAGTTTTTGTTTGTTTGGGAAGACCTTTATCTCTCCTTCTATTCTAAATGACAGACTTGCTGGATAAAGGATTCTTGGCTGCATATTTTTTCTGTTTAGCACACTGAAGATATCGTGCCAATTCTTTCTGGCCTGCCAAGTTTCAAAAGAGAGATAGTCATGAGTCTTATAGGTCTCCCTTTATATGTGAGGGCACGTTTATCCCTTGCTGCTTTCAGAATTTTCTCTTTATCCTTGTATTTTGCCAGTTTCACTATGATATGTCGTGCAGAAGATCGATTCAAGTTACGTCTGAAGGGAGTTCTCTGTGCTCTTGGATTTCAATGCCTTTTTCCTTCCCCACTTCAGGGAAATTCTCAGCTATAATTTCTTCAAGTACCCCTTCAGCACCTTTCCCTCGCTCTTCCTCCTCTGGGATACCAATTATGCGTATATTATTTCTTTTTAGTGTATCACTTAGTTCTCTAATTTTCCCCTCATACTCCTGGATTTTTTTATCTCTCTTTTTTCTCAGCTTCCTCTTTTTCCATAACTTTATCTTCTAGTTCACCTATTCTCTCCTCTGCCTCTTCAATCCGAGCTGTCGTCATTTCCATTTTGTTTTGCATTTCGTTTAAAGCGGTTTTCAGCTCCTCGTGACTGTTCCTTAGTTCCTTGATCTCTGTAGCAAGAGGTTCTCTGCTGTCCTCTATACTGTTTTCAAGCCCAGCGATTAATTTTATGACTATTATTCTAAATTCATTTTCTGTTATATCATTTAAATCCTTTTTGATCAGTTCATTAGCTGTTGTCATTTCCTGGAGATTCTTCTGAGGGGAATTCTTCCATTTGGTCATTTTGGATAGTCCCTGGAGTAGTGAGGACCTGCAGGGCACTTCCCCTGTGCTGTGGTGTATAACTGGAGTTGGTGGGCGGGGCCTCAGTCCGACCTGATGTCTGCCCCCAGGCCACTACTGGGGCCACAGTCAGACTGGTGTGTGCCTTCTCTTCCCCTCTCCTAGGTGCGGGATTCACTGTGGGGTGGCGTGGCCCGTCTGGGCTACTTGCACACTGCCAGGCTTGTGATGCTGGGGATCTGGCGTATTAGCTGGGGTGGGTAGGCAAGGTGCACGGGGGCAGGAGGGGCAGGCTTAGCTCGCTTCTCCTTAGGTGATCCACTTCAGGAGGGGCCCTGTGGCAGCAGGGAGGGAGTCAGATCTGCTGCCAGAGGTTTGGCTCCACAGAAGCACAGAGTTGGGTGTTTGCGCAGAGCGAGCAAGTTCTCTGGCAGGAACTGGTTCCCTTTGGGATTTTGGCTGGGGGATGGGCGGGGGAGATGGCGCTGGCAAGCGCCTTTGTTCCCCACCAAACTGAGCTCTGTCATCCGGGGGCTCAGCAGCTCTCCCTCCCTTTGTCCTCCAGCCTTCCCGCTTTCCCAGCAGAGCTGTTAACTTATGACCTCCCAGACGCTAAGTCGCACTTGCTGTGGGAACACAGTCCGTCAGGCCCCTCCGCTTTCGCCAGCCAGACTCGGGGGCTCTGCTTGGCCGGCGAGCCACCCCTCCGCCCCAGTTCCCTCCCACCAGTCCGTGGAGGGCGCACCGCCTCGCCGCCCTTCTTACCCTCTTCTGTGGGCCTCTCGTCTGCGCTTGGCTCCGGAGACTCCATTCTGCTAATCCTCTGGTGGTTTTCTTGGTTATTTAGGCAGGTGTAGGTGGAATCTAAGTGATCAGCAGGACGCGCGGTGAGCCCAGCGTCCTCCTACGCTGCCATCTCCCCAAGCTTCTCAATTAAACTCTCACTTCTCTAGGAAAGGGGTAAAAACCAACATGCTCTATGTATCTTCGAACCCCACTGTCCCCATTAACTTAATTCCATAAAGAAAGAGAAAACACTTAAAGGAACATAGTAAGCTCAGTTGTGTATAAAAACAAAAAACAAACATAGTTGTAGAGCATCTATTTATCTTATGGTGTCAGAAAAAAAAAAAAGGGATTCAGAGAATACCAGTCTTCCTCATCAGCAACATGTCTACCACTTTGCCACTCACCATGGCTGGCCTATAGTCCAATTGGCTAAGTCACTTTGTATTTATGAGAGCATACGTTGGACTGTAAAGCAAGCCTAAGAATCTCTCTCTCCTTCCATGCTCATGGATGGAGAGTACTGATATGGATTAATCATGTTGAAGAACATTCTATCTGTTCTATATAAGAAAATGGGATTTTTCACTATACTATATAAGAGAGGGTTAACAGTCAAGTGCACATCACCTATTTTCTGTCCTTTCTTTGTACTTCTTCCTGTGGAGAGCTTGTGAGTAAGATCAGCTTTAGAAGCTCAAGCCCTTGCCTAAAACATATTTGGAGCAAAAGTCTATAGAAATTAGAGAAACTACTTAGTATCCACTCTTTTAAATCTATTTTCTCCAGGTTCCTGTTTTTTTTTTTCTTTTTGTTTGTGTGTGTGGGGGGAGGGTTGTTTTTTATTTTTTGGGTTTTTGTTTTGTTTTGTTTTTTGTTTGTTTATTTAATTCTAGGCTTACTCTGGACCAAACTAAAAGAATTATCCTGTGGTTCAGCATAACTGTATAAAATTTTTCATTAGATTGGGATGGGAAGGGGAATATCCTAATAGAAAAGGGGGGAATTTATTTGCAGGTCACTGCTCTTTATGTGAGTAGTTTTTCTGAAGACTTTATGGAGAAATGTGATTGGTAAAGATAGTTCCTATATTCCTGGTTCTCCTTGTCAGTTAACATTATCTGACTCTATTACTAATAGTTTGTTCAGAAGAAATACTTCATTCTTTTATTCCAGGATATGAGTCTTTCAAAACTGTTTTTCTTTATGTCTCAGAGGAAAGTGCTGAAAGGAGTGTTTTTTATGCTGAAAATGTCATTTATGTTAAAAGTGTCATTTCAGATCTGGGAATAAACACTTTCCATCTGATTCATCATGCACAGTATCAATTCCTCTAACTTTGAGATCACCACCTTCTTCCTGATTGGAATCCCAGGACTGGAACATATTCATGCTTGGATCTCTGTCCCCATCTGCTTCATGTACCTGGTGGCCATCTTTGGCAACTGCACCATCCTCTTTGTGATCAGGACAGAGTCCTCACTCCATGCACCCATGTACTATTTCCTTTCTGGGTTTGCTGTCTCTGACCTGGGCCTCTCCCTCTCATCCCTCCCCACTATGCTGAGGATATTTGTTTTCAATGCTACAGGAATTTCCCCAAATGCCTGCTTTGCTCAAGAATTCTTTATCCATGGATTTACAGATATGGAGTCCTCAGTGCTCCTGGCCATGTCTTTTGACCGCTTTTTGGCCATACGTCACCCTCTGAGATATAGCTCTATCCTCACCAATGCCAGAGTTGCCAAAATGGGCCTGGTGTTTCTAATTAAAAGCATGCTCTTAGTGCTCCCATTCCCTTTCACTCTCAAAAAATTGACATATTGTAGGAAAAGCCTACTTTCTCACTCTTATTGTCTACACCAGGATGTCATGAAGCTGGCCTGCTCTGACAACACAGTCAACTTTTTCTATGGTTTCTTTGTTGCCCTCTGTATGATGTCAGACAGTGTGTTCATTGTTGTGTCCTACATATTCATCCTGAAGACGGTGATGGGAATTGGATCCCATAAGGAGCGGCTCAAGGCTCTCAACACCTGTGTCTCCCACATCTGTGCTGTGCTCATCTTCTATGTACCCATCATTGCTTTGGCCTCCACGCACCATTTTGGCAAGCACAAGTCCCCAGTGGCCATGATCCTCATTGCGGACATTTTCTTACTAGTACCACCTCTGATGAATCCCATTGTATACTGTGTGAAGACGCGGCAAATTCGTGAGAAGGTTTGGGGGTAATTATGTCTAAAATAAAGGTATGGGGAAAAGTAAGGCAAGGTCAACCAAGAGTGGAGAATTAAATAATATAACTCTAAGCAAAGTATTATAGATGTTTATTGTTATCTCCCTTAATCATCCTTATAATCCCTACAACATGTGGGCTGGGCACTGAGGTCTGTGAGCCTAGGACTGATGTGGGCATTGACAGGTGAGTATGAAATAGTTTTACAATACTATTAAAATCATGAATCAATATACTGCTTTGGAATTTTAGTTACACTGTTTACAGCACAAGGGTAAATACACATAGAAGTAGAGCTTGTGCCCCCTTATGGAAAATGAATACTGGGGCACCTGGATGGCTCAGTCAGTTAAACGTCTGACTTTAGCTCAGGTCATGATCTCACAGTTCACAAGTTTGAGCCCCGCGTCGGGCTGTGTGTTGACAGCTCAGAGCCTGGAGCCTGTTTCGGATTCTGTGTCTCCCTGTCTCTCTGCTCCTCCCCTACTTGTGTGCTTTCTCTCTCTCTCAAACAAATAAAAACATTTAAAAATTTTAGAAAATAAATACCAAAGGAGTTGGAAGTTAAAAGGTCTTATGCCAATCCAATTGGATTTTCCTTCAGGCAGCCTTCAGACATGTATTTGCTGAGGGTTCTTCGGTCAATTCAATGCAAATCCTTGATTTCCCACTTAAGGAAAGAAGTGTATTGTTAAGTCCAAATTGGTTAAAATTTTTCTCCCTTTGCTCTTTCCTTAGTAATCAAATAGGGACAACCAGTGATTGTTTTTAATGTTAGAGCTTTCATAGCCTGGAAATATGAGAATAAACTCTCTCACAACATCCTTTAAGACAGATCAGATTTTTTCTCTATATTACAACAGGGCTCCAAGAAATTATAGTTATTAAAAGGAGAATGAGAGAGTATGCTGCTAGTAGTAGGAGATAGGAAAGCTAGTAGTTCAGTAATTTTTCAAACATTGATATTCTTAACTACTTTAAAATAATGGCTCTCATGCTTGTTTAGGCACTTGGTATTTTGACCTATGATATATTCAATTACACTAAACAAGTTAGAAATAATTTTAAACTAGCAGAAATATGATCATATGTTAAGCAATATAAAATCATATTCATACATATATGGTTCCATTTTTTGAAAAGATAAGTGGCCCAGGGGAACCTCAGTGGCCCAGTTGGTTAAGCATTCAACCCTTGATTTTGGCTCAGGTCATGATCTCATGGTTCATGAGATGGAGCCTGTCTTTGGCTCTGTGCTGACAGCACAAATCCTGCTTGGGATTCTCTCTCCCTCTCTCTTTGCCCCTCCCCCGCTCATGCACATGCACACACTCTCTCAAAAATGAATAAACATTAAAAAAAAAAGATAAATAGCCAACTAAAGTAGATTGGGTATCTCAGTATATGTTCTGTAAAATTCATCTGTTTCCTATTCATCTGTTATTTGTGAGTACTTCATAGTAGACAAAGTATAAAACATAAATTTTAGAATAAGTCAACCAAAACTCTTAAAAAGTCTGTACTATGGATTGGGAAAAAATGATTGGTAATCAATTTCAATGTTTCATTATCTCAGTTGAACTCACAAATATTTAGTATTGTTTGTTCCAAAGAACCATTTTGAACAAGATGTTCTCTGTTGAATAAATATTCTTATATATTTTATGTCCCCAGGTGAGTTTAACTGAGTCCTTATTGTTCAAAAGCTGACCCATTCTGGATGCCCATAGTTTAACCAAGGAAGAGAGGGACAAACTTTTGGGCTTCCTCCCAGGTTGTTTTCAGTTATGTTATTAATTCACCTGTCTGTCTTACTTCAATTTTGTTTCCTTAAAGAAACTGTATACATTAAATTTATTATCGTATCTCCAGACTTGTATGCTATATATAATGACATCTGGATAGCAGTCTGACACATTTCTCAACTTTGAGAAAAGAAGCACACATGCACAAACACACACACACACACACACACACACACACACACACACACACCTTTGAACAGTCAGAATACTGTTCTGATAAATTGTAAGCACACAGAACGTCTAGAATGATAGAAACACTATTGCCAAATGAATAAGATGTAACTATAAATTTTAAGTCAAAGAAGTTGCCCTGAAAAATAGTTCATGTCCTGTTTAGCCACAAGAAAAAGTAAACAGGTTGTCATGAAAGAAACAAGAAGGATATTATCCTCCATTTTTTTAGTATTTGCCCTCAACTAAGAAACTCAGATCTTTACAAAACAGAAACTGCTCAAGTCATAACATGCCAATAATGTTTATCTGGATCATAAGAGTGAATAGGCTAACATCTGTTTTCCTCAATTATAATATAGGCTCAATGTATTTCCAATCAAGCTTCCAGGAACATTTCACTGAGAGTGTAACAAAATAATTCTAAAAAAAGTTTTACAAATGTCAACTGGAAAATATAAGATAAAAACAAATAGAAAGTGTAATAAAGTTTCATATGATAGCAACATTTATTAAACAGCTATAAAATTGCATGTAGTTTGCTCAACAAATCAGTGGGAAGAACAACGAAAGAATAAACACTTCAACATACTCTAAATGATATGAAAGTAATATATAATTAAGGAATATCAGAACCTTATTGAAAATAGGTTATTCAAATAATAGTGGTAGAAAAAATTACAACCTATTTAAAAAACCATAATTGTGTGTGATCCTTTATTACACACAAAAATAAACTAAAGTAAACTGGGAATTAAGTACAAAGATGTTTTTTCAAGTTTTTATTTAAATTCCAGTTAGTTAACATATGGTATAATTCAGTGTTCACCAGGCACCAAACACTGGGTTATATACTTACTTGTATTAACACAATTAACTTTTGTAAGAACATGGGAAGGTAGATTTTATTAATTCCTCCTGTTTTGTGGATTTAGAAGCTAAAGCTTTGAGAAGTTAAACAAGTTTTCCAAAAATACAGAACTATAAAGTGTTAGGAGCTTAAATCTAAACCCATTTCCAGAGCCTACAACCTCATGCACTACAGCAGACCAACTATTATTTTATCTCCTTATAAATTTAATAATTCACATTCTAGGAATAGAAGAACACAATCAGAGGGGTGATCAAATCTTTATTTCTAATATATATCAAGATTATTGTCTATGATAAAAATACTGTAAACTACTGAAATGTTAAACATAAACCATGATACACAAATAATATTAGGTATTATTCACTTATGCAACACAGAATCAACAACTAAGTGGCATTTGTTAAGCACTGCATTAGATGATAAGGATTAAATGAAACTTACATTTATGCTATCAAGGGGTTTACAGTCTGGTGGTGGGGAGAACAGTAAATAAAAAATTAAATCCACGGAGTAAAGTATGTTAAGTTTAAGCACACATATAAGAAAGCAAATAAAAGAATAAAAGACTGGTAACTTGACCATTATAGTGGAGAATCAAGTGAGAGGGCTTCCTAGGGGAAGTAAAGTCTAAAATAAAGTCTAATATAAAAATGTAATATATGATTAACAGAAAATGATAAATAATATCAAGCAAATAGGATATACATCTGAGTATACACTACCATCCTAGTTAATAAATGTATGTGTATGTGCACATATGTTGGCTTATTAAAAAAAGATAGTTATATATCATAAAATTCCTCATTAGTAGGATTGTGAGTGATTTTTGTTACCTTTTTAATCACAAAATTTTAATTGTATATAGTACACATATGTGTGTATAATTGCATGTACTTACATACATACAAGATATAATTAGAACAATCCCCAAATTATTAAACACATTCTTTGAAGTAACAACAAAACACATTCATGTCCTATTAACAACTGCTATGGGGAATAAAAAACACTGATAAAAGTGTTTTTGGTATTGAGCAGGTGAGTTACATTTTAAGCCAGATATGAAAAGCACATTTGGAATAATAAAAGATTAACAGATATGCAGTAGACTGCCTTAAATATTGGCCATCATAAAACTGGAAGAATGCTTGCACATTTCTACAATTGTTTACCTAAAACTCTTGAAATTCAGAATTTCTTATACTCTAAACATCTCTACAACCCTGGAGGCATTACCCTGTATTCAAGCACAGCTATATTTCTGAGGTGAAATGTGTAGATATTCACTCAATGTAGAATAAATAATGACCATAAATACATTCATACCTGTTTATGCTAGCTTTTGCTGCCAATAAGTTTTGGCTCCAAACTTAGGAAAATTTTTTTAAAGTGTTTTTCCAGATGTTATAAAATTCAGGAATTGTAAATGGAGTTGGGGATCTAAGAACAAAAACTTTTAGAAAGGTCTGTAAGGAAGCAATTAAGGAACCATTGGCATTTGTTTGTTTGTTTGTTTGTTTTTAATTTTTTTTCAACGTTTATTTATTTTTGGGACAGAGAGACACAGAGCATGAACGGGGAAGGGGCAGAGAGAGAGGGAGACACAGAATCGGAAACAGGCTCCAGGCTCTGAGCCATCAGCCCAGAGCCCGACGCGGGGCTCGAACTCACGGACCGCGAGATCGTGACCTGGCTGAAGTCGGACGCTTAACCGACTGCGCCACCCAGGCGCCCCCCATTGGCATTTGTAAGAACTGATGAGGAAAAGTCTGGATAGTTAGAGTACGGTGTGCTCTGGCATGTCTACTCTGCCACAGGTTGATTCCAGGATCAGAGACTGGTGTCTCTTGGTTTGGGCAAAGCAGTCACAAAATTGTCAGTGTTTGAGCAGAACAGAAAGCCAAGGCAAACACACAAGAGTTTGGAAGCGGTATTCCTTGTCTGCCAGGAGTAGGAAGGTGATATAAGGAGAGGAGACAGGTGGCTCAGATCAGAATTTCTGCTTGGTCTCCTGTGCTCAGACATGAATTATCCTGAGTGGAACAAAGTTTTATAACTTTGTACGTAAAAAAAAAAAAAAACAAAAACAAAAAAAACCAAAAAACAAAAACAAAAACAAAAAAAACTTAGGAGAATTCCCCCAACATCCCATCAATTCTATAGTGAGTTTCCTTCTCTTTTATTATTACTATTAGTATTATTGTTGTTGTTGTTTTGTTGTTGTTGTTGTTATTGTTAATCTTTATTTATTTTTGAGAGAGAAGAGACAGAGTGCAAGCAGTGGAAGAACAAAGAGAGAGGGAGACACAGAATCCAAAGTAGGCTCCAGGCTCTGAGCTGTCAGCACAGAGCTGGACACAGGGCTCGAATTCACCAACTGTGAGTTCATGACCTGAGCTGAAGTCTGGTGCTTCACTGACTGAGCCACCCAAGCACCCCAGGTTACTTCTTGACCAAATAAGTATTGTTAAGCAAGGTATTCTAAATATTTCCTACTAAGCATCAAAGTCACTGTGCAATTCTACAATTATACGTACACCAAAAGGTCCAGGAGCCCAACAGCTAGGTAAAAACTTAACCACCCATGAAACAAGGGCAAATAGAAAAAAAGTACTGTCCTGAAGCCCAGCAGACACAGAAGAGGTGCTACAGAGTGAGAATCAGAACTGTATTAGAATATCTAGGCAATGGGAAAAATAATGAAGAGTGATATGTAACTTTAGATATTGGACTCGTTGGAGGTATAACAAACAGCAATTAGTTCAGTGACAATTTCACGTTTGCTGAGGAGAAAAAGAATTCAAGAAAAGATAGAGGTTCAGGGAGTGCATCTGCAAGGAGATGGGTCTCCCTAGAGGTGACTTTAGGAACTGAAATCAGTGTGTAAGAGTTTCCTAAAGTTTTAAATTACAAATTGCAATGTGCGTGTCTTTGCACACACACGTAACTCTTTCACTTACCACCTCAAGGAAAAAAAAAAAAATCTCTGATGCCCCCTGGGAAATCTTACCACAGAAATAAATGACTTTTTGGCAGCTGAACACAGACATAAAATTATATATATTAATCTTTGGTCTAAGAATTACCGTTTTAAGGCAGATAATTAAATTGTTCAACCAGAATAAAATGATCTTATTGTGCTTTTAATGTGCACAGGAGTTCCATATAATTATTTTAAATGTTTGAGGGACATATACACAATTAATTTGGTCTTGAATGGTAGTTTGTTGTTTTTTTTTTTAACTTTTGATAAGCTTAGGGGAAAAGTATTCTCTTTCTGCTCCTATGATTTAAGTGAAACTGCTTCAGTAACTAAAATGCCTGGTGGCACAGACCTAGATCCTTTTATTGCTCAAATATAACTTCTCTCTACTTCAACCCCAGGGTCCTCTATGACTCCTCACACTGGGGCCCTGTGAGCCCTTAAAATGGAGCAGCTGGAGCATAGCCTGGCGGATGGTCTTGGTCTTCAAGCTGTAAATGACAGGGTTCAGTACAGGTGGTAAGAACAAATAAACATTGGCCAAAATGCTACAGACCACTTTTGGGGTGGAACTGAAAAGGCGGTGTGTAAAGGACAGGCTGATCATTGGCACGTAGAAAACAGTGACAGCACAGATGTGACAGACACAAGTGCTGAGAGCTTTTTGTTGTTTCTTAGGGACCATTATACTCAAGACGGTTCGGAGAATCAGAACGTAGGAGAAAAGAATGAACAGTAAGTCAGTGCCAGTCAGGTAGAGCTGAAGAAACATGCCCAAAAAATTGCTGATCCAGGGGTTGGAATATGTGTATTTAATCATATCTGGATGGTAGCAAAATGGGTGGGAAAGCTCTTGGCCTCCGTGGAAAGATACTCTCGTCAAGGCTAGAATCATGGGAAAGCTTAAAATTACTTGCCGTATGCAGATAACCAGTCCAATCAACAAGATTATCATGTCTGTGAAAACAATAGCATACTTCAGTGGGTTACAGATAGCCATGAGGCAGTCAAAGGCCATGGCTACCAGCACTGAAGACTCCAGGAAGGAGAAGCCATGTACAAAGAACATTTGAATGAGGCAAGCTTTCAAGCTAATCTCCCGGGCATGAAACCAGAGAACCCCAAGAACAGTGGGAAGGGTTGAGATGGTCAGACATAGATCAACAGTTGACAGCATGGCGAGGAAATAGTACATGGGCTTGTGAAGACTCCTCTCAACAATGATGACGAACAGAATCATGCTGTTTCCCAAGAGGGCAATGGCATAGAGACAGCAGACAGGAATAGAGATCCAGACATGTGCAAGTTCCAGACCAGGAAATACAGTGAGTAGGAAGTTTGAGGAAGATGATGTAGTGTTATTGAAAATCACCATGTTGGGTTGAGAACACACCCTGAAAAGAGAAACAACAATCGTAGTGTTTGTCCTATTGGTCCTTTTTTCAAGTTCTCTAGTATAAACTGTTCCCAAATTACACAGTTGTTTTTCTGTATTCAAAATCCTCCATCTAAATATGGCACCTATTGCATAACTCTACAGTGTATTGACTTTGTCTTGTCAGAAACTGGCCCCAGTTTTCTTCCTCTGTCTTCTCCCAGTTATAACCATCAGTCTCTCTAGGCTCATCCCCACCCTACTGCTCAGACTAGTCCTAAGGCTTGAAGTGGGAAATGCATATAGGCTTATGTCATACACAAGCACACACACCAACACAGTGACAACTGATGGGTCTTTGCATTAAGTGCCCAAGCAGTATAGTTGCTCAAGAAATAGTAGACAAGCACACAAGAGCCACTGGGCACCTGTGATGGCATACTCCATGATTTTCTTGCTGGAAGCTGGTCTGGGATATTGTATCCAAAGGTATCCTTGTACCTCTACTAGCCAGCCTCTTCTAGTAGACTCTATTAGAAGTCTCCTTTTGGTATCTGGGTTTCTTTATTCCTTTTCCTATAGTGGGATGGTTTCTATAATTTGTCCCTTCCCACTCCATATATATATGGAGTTCTAATTCTGTATCTCTGCATACTTTTCCAGGGTACTGAAATAAGTAGGTTTTATCCTCCTTTTCTCCATCTTACACCTTGGGATACTTGTTTATACTCCTTCCCATGGATAGTTAGCATGTGACTCTGAACCAAGTCATTGTGAGTAGACCGCTCTAATGAATCCTGTGAAAATTCCAAACAGTATTCTGGAATACATGATTTCAGGTGTCCTAATCTAGATATAGCAGGTACGCTTAGACAAAACACCCATATAAAAGTCATGAGAAAGGACACCTGGGTGGCTCAGTTGGTTAAGCATTTAACTCTTCATTTTGGCTCAGGTCATGATCTCACCGTTTGTGAGATGGAGCCCCATATTGAGCTGTGTGCTCACAGTTTGTAGCCTGCTTAGAATTATCTCTCTCCCTTTCTCTGCCCCTCCCCCATTCTCTCTCTCTCTCTCTCTCTCTCTCTCTCTCTCTCAAAATAAATAAACTAAAAATAAGTCATGGGAAGCACTCAGCAACATGTGACGAATGCCTTTGTAAAAAGCATGGATGGGATGGAAGTGGAGATTAATAACTAAACAGGAATCACTCTGAGACATGGAAAACTGAAGTGACATCACAAGTTGGAATATAAAGTAGTTCACTGAGTGAGAAAGTGCATAGAATGGCAGCTGTATAGAAAACAGAGATGGTGTCATATTTAAGATGACTATTGCAATTCTATTTAGGGTGTGTTCACTGATATCATCATTGCTGGTGTCATCATTGCTGATTTTAAAATTTGTACCTAGGTTATTTAGTCATCAACAAAGAGCTAACAGGGGTGCCTGGGTGGATCAGCCAGTTAAGCATTTGACTTTGACTCAGGTCAGGAGCTCACAGTTCATGAGTTCGAGCCCCACATTGGACTCTGCACTGACCATGTGGAGCCTGCTTGGAGTTCTTTCTCTCTTCTTTCTCTGATCCTCACCCACCCATTTCTTTCTCTCAAAATAAAGGAATGAACTCAAAAAAGAAAGATGGTAAATTCCAAAAAACAAACAAACAAACAAACAAACAAACAAAAAACCCAAAGAGCTAACAAAGAATAATATACTCATTTCAGGTGTTGTGTGGATCTGGCCAGCCATAAGTATTGTTATTTTTCAGTAATCTAGGTTTTCTGTCTTGTATCTGAGTGGGTGCAAGAAATTTGCTAGTATCAGGCCCTGTGAGTTGCTACATAAACATAAATATAAGAGGTTGTTCCTTATTTTCTCCCCCTCCTCCAGTCTACTGAAGATGTTGATAGAAATAATCACTTGTTACTCCAAAGGAAAAAAAAAAGATGAATTTCTTTTTCTGGTATAATATTTAATATTGTTATATTATACATGTTTGGAAAAAAAACACTAAGAATTAGGAAAACTAGTGCCAAATGAGATATAGATTACAAACTTGTTGTATCACGTCAACCATTTAGACTCTAAATGACTATTTCAATGTCAGTTACTACTGATGGCCAGGGAAACAGAAATGAATAAAGAATATTTTTTGCATTCAAAACTCACTCAACTCAGAGGAATGAATAGTGTGAGAAGCCAAGGCAAAATATTATTGAACAGTTATTACCACATGGGGACACAAGAGGAGAGTAGCCAGATAGGAAAGCAAAAGGCTATGATGTTTCTGTTTTATTCTTCTCAACCTGATGAACACACACATTAAAAGTGAATCTCTAACCAACAATCACTGTGTCATCACTGGTGAATTCATATGAGGGAACTTCAAGGTTGAGAGGTGCAGGACCCTTCCTGATCCAGTCAGAAGTATCATAGTGTGACTCATGGCAAGAGAGGTTAGGGATCTGGACTTGAGTCCCAGGCTCCTTTCAAGCAGGCCTTCTGTACTTAAGTTGGTTGATTTGAAATATTTAAGAATTGCTAATAATGTATTTGCAAACAACAATGTGAAGTAAATTGAATTTAATGTTAAATGCTTTCAATCATTTACCTAAAACGCCACTGTTAAACATTAAAAAAAAAAAGTGACTTTCTTCCATGATAACCATCCAAGAAACTCTCTGCAACACCAAATCACTCAATCTATTGACTCTTCTTCAATAGTACTTTACATATGGTTTTTATAGCACTAAAAGTCTATTTCTTAATCACATTTATTTCTTCCTCTAGAATGCTGGCTCTCTGGGAATATAAAACATATGTATTCATCTTTTTATTTTCCTAGAGAAAAGCTTGGTGATTGGTATGTGGTAAAGATTCAAATAATTTAATTTAATTAGATGTATTAATGGGTAGATTAAAAAATTACAGATGATAGAGATATGGATAAACACTAGATAAGAGAAATATAAATTGAGCCTGGAAGTTTTGACAGAGAAGGATGAGCCAGAGGGAAATCATTTCCCTAGACACCAGGGAAAATATCCTCTCACTGACTGGAAGAAGGAGACTAGGTTAAGAGAAAAGGAGAATTATGATCCTTTGTATATGTCAACATTTACTATCCATCTTGTATATAATTTTATATAAACCCAGGAAAATGGATATAGATGTTTTTCTCCTATTTTAAAGAAAGGAAATCAAACTGGCAAGATAAAATAGTGTATCAAAGGTAAAATATGTACTGATTCAAAATTCAAAACAGATTTACTAACTCTAAAGTCTATCAGTTTTCATTAAACCATAAACCATTTCTAGAAGCTAAGCTCATGAGAGAAGTTGAACAGTTGGGCAGTATGATTTTCTTCTTTTAAAATATAAGAATTGTTTATACTCTGTTGTATATACATATAAATAATTTAGAGGAGCGTTAGAGATGAGAAATCAGTAAAAGAGAGAACAATGTCCTCATGGTTTATTTAAAGAAGTATACTTGTGACATCATGTATGTTTAGGAATATGTGTAAATATTTATATACTGATATTGTGTGTATCTCTGTGTGCTGGTGTATGTAGAGAGGAGTTTTTGAATTGAAGAGTAACTGAGAGATAAGATTACCATAAATCAGATACCAGTTATTTTCTATTCTTTGAATTGTATCTAATAAAGGACAAAAAGATGACACCGGATGATGTGAGGAAAGGAGGGTAGGAGGAGAGGAGACTATGGCTCATTTTGCTGCTGGAGAACTTGTTTCCTGTGGAATGTAGATATGTGGACAGGGAGTAAAGGCTTCCTCCCTAGATCCAGTGAGTTCACACACTCTGGAACTAGTTATAGAATTAAAGTTCAGTGCCTTGATTAATCAAGGTTTTCTCTGCACTGCCCTCTACCCAGAATAGGCTAGAGTTCTCTATTTTCAGTTCCCCATCTAATGGCCAGAAAGAAAGCAGTGTCTACCAATTCATATACAAAAGCCTAGATTCACTGACTTGGATAAGATCCACCCAATTCAGTAACTTAGTGACCCAAAGGTCAACATCCTTGCATCAGTAATGGTAAAAACCAATCCATGTATCCATGGCATCAGTAATGGTAAAACCAGTCCATGTCATTTACCAATCCCAAACCTTCTGGTCATTTTTCAACACTGAAATCTATTCTGTCCACAATGTGGAACCTTCCCTGACAGCTCCAGGCTTTGTTAACCAGAAATTTCCCCTCTGCTGCTAAATCTCTGCACCACTTCATGCTTGGAGCTTTCATTTTATTCTTTTTAATTTTTTTTTTAAGTTTACTTATATTGAGAGAGAGAGAGGGGGTTGAGAGGGACTGAGAGAGGGAGAGAGACAGAATCCCAAGCAGGCTCTGCACTGTCAGCGCAGAACCTGATGTGGGGCTCAAAAGTACAAACAGTAGATCATGACCTGAGCCAAAATCAAGAGTTGGACACCCAACTGACTGAGACACCTGGGTGCTCCTCATTTGATTCTTAATACAGTAAGGAGGCATGGCTGATATTAGAATTATATATGCAGATGTCATCTCCTTTAACTGGAATGTGAGTTCCTTAAAATTTGGGTATTCCTGTTTTTCTTCTCCCAATGCTAGCTAGTAAAGTAGGATCTGGAACAATAGAAAGCTTCAATTAGTAAGCTTAATGGTCTTGGCCACAGGCAGAGTTCTGAGTCCTATCTCCTTTTCTGTTTATCCTCTTTTCTCTTGTCCTCTGTCTCCCTATCTCAGTTTTATCCAGGCTCCAGTACACCCCTCCATTTCTTCACTCCAGCTTACTTGTAGTTCCTATCATTTATTGCACTTCTCTCTTCCCTCTGTCTCCTAGCATTCCTCATGCTTTAATCCATTTGTCTCCCATCCCTTATTCATTTATGCACTCTTCTTACCTGTTCACATCAGCAGGAAACACCACCAACCTCTCTCCGGTTCCACCACATAGCAAGGACTAAACAAGCTCCCAAGAGTAGGGGCTTTATAGGAAAATCAGTAGAGTCATTAGGCAACAGAGAGCTGTCTTTATTAGTGAGTGTACTGGATGGAGCAAGAATTATGGGACCCATAAGAATATGTTCCTCTACAACAGCTCAGACACCTCTTCCTGACAGCTTCAAACTCTGCTCCCAGGCCCATGCAATCTCCATTCATCAGGGGTTGTAAGTTAAGTCCTGGCCCTGGGGGCTGACAGTAATGGATATCTTCTAAAACTGCCTGCCTGGATCCAATAATTACAATCATTCCTCCTCACCCTGCCTTAGGCAACAGAGTCTCAGCCAGGGAGGCTCCCTGAGTGTCAGAGTACGATTAAGAGAGTGCAAAAATTCTTTCTTCTGTTCTCTAGTCCAAAATGTACTCTTCCTAATAGGTCTCATTGTCCCCCTGGCAATTCCCATGTCCCTCCTCTTACCCAGGAGCCCCTCCTAAGAAGCCATCCTATTCACTGAGTCACATCTGCAGCCCACCTACCTTTCTTAGTATAATGAAACTAGCACTTGATGAACTCATGATACATGCCAAGAATCGTACTAAACCCTTTAAACACATTATTGTATTTATTCATCATCAAGCTTATGGGTTTAGTATTATTTTCTGTTGTTTCACAGATGAAGAAATTGAATCTCAGAGAGGTTTTGAATAACTTTACCCATCTAAAAGCTAGCAAGTTACAGAGCTGGCATTTAAGTCCATGTCTGTCTTACTCCAAATATTAACCTATATACTATACTGCCTTCTATAGTCAACTGTTTCCACTATATCTTCAGAAAATATGGTTGAAAACACAGTCCTCAATCTATTCATCCTACCTCTGCATAGTAGGCAGTGAATTAATACTTCTGACTATATCTAATAATCATTTACTTTTTATCCTCCTTGAAACATTTTCCTGTCCATATTCTTGTAACTTTATTGGGAACACTGAAGAAAGATATTGATCCCAATGAGTATGTAAGAGATTAAGAAACTCCATAAAGTTACTTGGTAGGTAATGTTCATATTTATATGTAAACACCACCCCTTTCCACTGGTTCCCGTCAGCAAAAATGAATGGCTCTAGAAATTTCAAATGAGACTTACTAATACTAAATGGGACAAAGAGGTTTGGAAGCATGGAATCAATCTTGATAAAGTTCAGTTTTCATTCACTTGTTAATTTTTAAAAAATACATGTTGAGCATCTATCATATATGTTCTGAACTACATTAAGTACTTGGGATAGACTTAAATGAAGTTAAAAGGGTCCCTGTTCTTATGAAGTGTACAGAATAGCAGGGAAGATATACTATTAGTAAGTTATGGTACAGTATGAGAAATTCTTAACATAATTACAGCCATGTCAGAAAAGCTTTCTGGACAAAAATGAAGTGGAAATGAAATTAAAATTTAAAGTATATGTACAGTTTCTTATTCTTCCAGTTCATTGAGGGCACCATTCTCTCATACTCCTCATTTGTTACTTTCATTTTAATATTTTTCTCTCTTGCTTCAATCTGTTGCACATACACACCTTATATTTATAAAAAATACTCAAAGAACATATAAACAAACACAAAAAGCAAAAAAACAGAAATGTGCTATGTTAAGTGTTGGATACCAAAGTGATTATAATGGAGCAAAAATAATCTGGGAATTTTTCTTTAAAAGATTGTTAATGACATATAATGGAATAGTGTTCAGCAATAAAAAGGAAGAAACAACCAATACATACTACAACATGAATGAATCTCAAATGCATTATGCTAAGAAGCCAGACATGGGAGACTACATACTGCAGGGTCCAAGATACCCTGGAGAAAGGAGAATTATAAGCATGGAGAATAAATCAGTTCTTGCCAGGAGTGAGTGGGTATGGATAGAGGGGTTGACGACAAAGAGGTGGCATGAGGGAATTTTGGAGAGTGATGTGAATTTTCTGTATTTTGGTGTCAGTGGTTGTTACATGATTCTATCCATTTGTCAAAAGTTTATTAAAACCGATAGTAAATTTATTTAGTATTATTTATTTATACATTTATTTTACATAAATGTTCATAAGCTGTGTAGTGATTGGCTGGCTCAGTCAGAAGAGCATGTGACTCTTGATCACAAGGTTGTGAGTTCAAGCCCCACATGGGGTATAGAGATTACTTAAAGAAATAAAACTTTTCAGAATGTTGGTAAGCTGTTATATACCATTTTAAGAAAGGAAAATGCATATTTTTATCAGGTTACTTAAGATAAATTATTGCTTTCATCAAAACCATTATGCAAGGGCATATGATAACTCACTATATTTGTACTGTTCAATACAGTAGCTACTAGCTACATGTGACCATTTGCATTTATATTTCAATTAATTAAAATTAAATAAAAGTAACAAATTCAGTTCCTTGGTTGTACTATCAAAGTTTCAAATGCTCAATAGCTATGTGTGGCTAGTGGTTATGCATTAAATAACAGAGATTTCCATCACTGCAGGAAATTCTATTGGACAGTACCGCATTGGATACCCTTCCCTGACTTGACTGCATTTGCACAGAACTCATAGATGCCATTAATGGCCAATCCTGTTCCCACAGAATGCTCGGACAATCCGCTGCCGGATCTGCTTGGTCCTAACACTGTACACAACAGGATTGAGCAGAGGAGGGAGCAGCAGGTAGATATTGGCCATAAGTGTGTGTATTATTGGTGACAAATGCTTCCCAAAGCGGTGAATCAGAGTCATGCCAATGAGAGGCACATAGAAGAGCAGTACTGCACAGATATGAGAGAAGCAGGTATTAAGAGCCTTAAGTCTCTCTTCTCTGGAAGCAATGCCCAGTACTTCCTGGAGGATTAGAAAGTAAGAAATCAAAAGGATCAAGGCATCTAGTACAATGGTGAAGATCACAGCCAGCAGACCATAGATGCTATTGACACGGGTGTCAGCACAGGCAAGCCTCATGGCATCCTGATGGAGGCAGTATGCGTGGGAAAGGACATTGGAGCGGCAGAAAGGTAGCCTTTTGATGAGGAAAGGCACAGGGAGCACTACACTCACACTCCGGAGCAGGACTGCTGCTCCAATTTTGATGATGACTCCATGAGTGAGAATGGTAGCATAGCGCAAAGGGAAGCGAATAGCCACAAAGCGATCAAAGGCCATGGCGACCAGAACACCTGATTCCA
Organism: Herpailurus yagouaroundi; assembly: GCF_014898765.1. NCBI lineage: Eukaryota > Metazoa > Chordata > Mammalia > Carnivora > Felidae > Herpailurus > Herpailurus yagouaroundi. Next base: position 630,110 of record NW_024412411.1, read on the forward strand.
CTCCTCCAAAGTTGTGGATAAAGAACATCTGAGTGATGCAGACATCAAGGGTTACTGAGCGCCAGTCAAACAAGTGAACACTTATCATGGTCGGCATGGAAGATAATGAAAGGCTAAGGTCAGTGGCAGCTAGCATAGCCAGAAAATAATACATGGGTTCATGGAGACTTCGCTCAACCTTTATGACAACAAGGATAATGAAATTACCTAGGAATGTGGTACTGTAAAGAAGGCAGAGGGGCAAAGCCATCCAGAAGTCTTTCTCTGGCATTCCTGGAATCCCAATCAGGGTAAAGGTCTGATGGTTATGAATAGTTTGGTTGAACAGTGACATAGTGGAACGAAGGTCTGCACAAAAACAGAAGAACTCATTAAGTCAAACAGCTTCAATTAGAATCAGTAGCAATAAGTATTGAGATGGTAGCCATAAGAGGGAGTGACTTAAATATTATTCTAATACACTCATGTATTAGTATCACATTAGTATTCTGTATCACAGTCTGATGCAGAAATTGATGGTCCTACTCCATGAGGCAATAATTCCTATTAGTGATCATCATATGCTAAAATACTTAGGAGAAAGGAAAAGAAAAACTTCAACCAACACCTGCACCCAATAGGAATATAATTCATCTGGAAACATCAAGGAGTTAGCTGACTTGCTTCTTTGTTAAGGAAGAATTTTATATTGTACATTCACGTGGGTAATGAACCAAACAAGTAATGTTAGCAAGCACAAATGTGACCTAATGGCTGTTCATAAACACGGACATGCAGATGTGTGTATATGTGTGTGTATCTTAATTGTGATCTTAAATTGTTGTAATTTACACATAATGCTCTTTGGGACCTAATTTTTCTACATGCATGATATGGGACAGAGAATGAAAGGTACTCTTTAAGTACCTTTAAAGTACTCTTTAAAGCTCTGCCCTTCTGAATTCTTGGGAGTCTGTGGGCACTAAAAGGACTGAGCTTGCAGCAGATGATGGAAGGAGAAGTTACTCTGGCTGCCAAAGAACTTTAGAAAGACCCACTATGGTAGACAGAATAGGGGTCTCCCAGGATGTGCACATCTTAATTCTTGAAATGTGTGAATATGTTAGCTTGCATGGCAAAAGAGACTTCGCAGATGCTATTAACGCTAAGGATCTCAAGATGTGGAGATTATCCTGGATTACCAAAGTAGGACACATCTAATCTTATGAGTCCTTAAAACAAGAAATTTTCCCAGCTGCAGAGAACCAGAGAGATAGCAGCATGAGAAAGACTCAGCTCAACTGGTGAAGATGAAGGAAGGGGACCAAGAGCCAAGAAATGTGGGTAGCCTCTAGAAGCTGGAAAGGCAATGGAACAGAATTTTCCCTAGAGTCTTCAGAAAGGGAGGCAGACTTGCTGACACCTTGATTTTAGACCAGTCTTCTGGGACTTCTGAATTTAAGAACTGTAAGATAGTAACTATGTATATTATAAGCCACTACATTGTGGTAATGTGTTATGGAATAAGTAGAAAACTAATATTCAGAGAAGCCAAAGAAAAGTTGCTTTAGCTCCTTTTCAGAAACTTTCCAACTCTTCCCATTCAGTCTCATTTACTCAGGACTTTTT
>NW_024412411.1:631817-636093 GCF_014898765.1 Herpailurus yagouaroundi
CTCTCTCTCTCTCTCTCTCTCTCTCTCTCTCTCTCTCTCTTTCTCTCAAAAATCAATGAACATTTAAAAAAATCTCTAGAAATGAAATGAATGAAATGAAATTAATTCCACACATGGAGAAGTCCCAAAAGACAAAGTTCAAACATTGGTCAGATTGGTGAAGTCACTGTTCCCGGTGTTAAAAATTCAACTGGACTTAAGTTTCCCTGGGCCTCCATAAAGACTTCTCCTTCTCTGCCCATATTTCTATGTGCTGTTCTATAAACTCCACCTTGAGTTACCAGTAACTATATTTCCCACTCTGAGTAAAGCCTACATGGATCTATGGGCTATTCTAGACATTAATGCCTAGCACTTGCATTGACAAAGATCAATATGAAAATTTTGGTGCCACACAGCTCTCTTCTATTTCAATTATTTGCTATTATCTTCAGGAAAATATATCCAAATGTGCAGCTGAACTAATCACTTTTTGGGCCAGTGTAGCCACAACTAATAAGAGTTTAGAATTAAAAGAAAGAGTAGTACTATCGTGGCTCTTAATGTTTTTTGAGTTATAACCCTATGAGAATCTCATAGTCTCCCAAATAAGAATGTTCACACACACACACACACACACACACACACACACACACACGTGCACGCGTGCACAAAGTTGTGTATAAAAATTAAGTGAATTCATACATTATTGAAGCCCATCTCAAGACCCACATTAGAAAAAATGGAATAGGAACCTGGGGTCACAAAAAGGAGAAAAGTTACTAGACAAAGCGCAAGGGGCAAAGAGCTCTGGATGCTTGGGCATGAATAGAGATAGAATAGAGTTACTCCAAGTTTCCTGTAAGTCAATAGTTTAGTTCTACACCGTCTAATATTGTAGCCACATCTGTGCCTATTTACATTTAAATTCATTAAACTAAATTAAGTATCAGTACCTTAGTTATACTAGCCATGTTTCAAGTGTTCAATAACTACATAAGGTTAGTGGCCATTGAACTGTGTCATACGGACACAGAAAATTTCCATCATTGTAGAAATTTCTATTGGAATTTGGAAAATTGGTCCAGAAGAATACAGATTTAAAGAATCCCAACATTCTGGCTGACATCTTGAGAACTCTTAGATCCACTTGGTTTTGTGGGTCTTTTACCTATATGCTGCATAACTTGTGTCTCATTATATATTTTTCTCTTTGTTTCTTTTCTGGAAATTTAGCTAAGAAAATAGTTTTAAAACTAAAAAACCCTGGAGATAGATAACCTGGGTTTGAATCTCTGTGCTTGGACACAGAGTTACTTAATCTCTGTGCTTCATTCCTTACCTCTTTATTTTTTTTTTAATTTTTTTTCAACATTTATTTATTTTTGGGACAGAGAGAGACAGAGCATGAACGGGGGAGGGGCAGAGAGAGAGGGAGACACAGAATCGGAAACAAGCTCCAGGCTCTGAGCCATCAGCCCAGAGCCTGACGCGGGGCTCGAACTCACGGAGCGCGAGATCGTGACCTGGCTGAAGTCGGACGCTTAACCGACTGCACCACCCAGGCACCCCGTTACCTCTTTAAAATGAAAATGAAAATAATCGTACCTACCATGGGATAGTTAAAAGTATTCACTGGTAATATTGATAGGGCATTTGGATGAGAACAGGCAAAGAAAAACACTCATTAAATTGCAGCTCTAATCAATATTTATCTATTATCTATAAATTTTTTAATGTTTAGTTAACTGTGAAAATTATCTCTCAAAGTATTTATAAGTCATGAAATCTATTTATGTGCTGATAAATGTATCTACCTACCCATATATCATTCATTTTTTTTTTTATCAAATTCTATATTACCTAAACCTCTCCATCCCTCAGCCAATTTAGCCCAACACTGAAAATCAGTGGCTTGCAGGTGATTGCTGTTGCAGTGCTCACGATGGGGAACCCTATGGATCTGTGCTCAGTGATTCTGCACCTAATTATGAATGCTTACTGTAACGAATTTATTGGAAGTAGATCCTAGATAAATCAGATATGAAAGAATTATGTACTAGTAGGAGTCATGGGTAGTTAAAATCAGTAAGAGAAGAGAAGAATAAGGACAAGTGATTCTGAGGGACTAGAACCCCAAAAGCAACACCACACTGACCATCTGAGGTGCTCAATCCCAAAGGCCAGCACAGTCCTTCCAGAATTCAAGATGAGGATTACAAACTAGATTCTTGATTCCTTAAGATCTAAAGAATTCAGGAAAAGCTTTTCATGTTTAATTAATTTATGATTAATGACTTCATATTTGCCAAATGCCTACTAAGTGCTAGGCATGCCATTGTAATCAGAGGACCAAAAGGAGCAACTTCTTTCCTTATCAAAGAACACATGAGAAACAAGATCAGCAATAGGGGAGGAATGTGTGCCCAGGGTTGAACAAAGACATGCTTTACAGATGGGTCAATATTTCAGTTTGTATCCCCAGCTGGACACAGCTTAACTCTATCAATATTAGTTACACACCATGGACAGGATCAAACCTAAACTTTCCACACAACAAAAGGACTGGAGCTTCTGTGGCTTATGAAGCATATTTGGGGATGGAGCTGGAGGAGAAGGTAGGCAACAAGAGTCTTTTCTATCCACTATGGAACTATAATTCAATGCTCTTTTCCACCCAGGCAGCCAGGTAGAAGAGCTATTCTCTGAAGGACAGAAATGATCATAATATACTCTTTATTAAAGTGTCTGAGGGGCGCCTGGGTGGCGCAGTCGGTTAAGCGTCCGACTTCAGCCAGGTCACGATCTCGCGGTCCGTGAGTTCGAGCCCCGCGTCGGGCTCTGGGCTGATGGCTCAGAGCCTGGAGCCTGTTTCCGATTCTGTGTCTCCCTCTCTCTCTGCCCCTCCCCCGTTCATGCTCTGTCTCTGTCCCAAAAATAAATAAAAACGTTGAAAAAAAAAATAAAGTGTCTGAGCTGCAGGCTGAAGCATAGTTATGCCCCCTTGATGTGTCCTTGGTAGGAGCCATGGACTAGTTAGAATAGTTATTTCTATTTTAATGAAAAATGTAAAGGAAATGGAAAAATAATTCTTGCTGAAAAAATATTCTTGCCAAAACTGAGACAATGCAAAGTATAATGAGCAGACATTTAAAATTATTTTAGTTCTTTAATACTAAAAAAAAAAATTCTAATATTTATTGAATGCTTATTTATGCTCTAGGCTCTGTTTTTAACTCTTTACATACACTACCTCTTTTAATGGTCAAAAAAACCTTATGGGAAAAGTACTGTTGCCAGTATGCATGAGTAAAACAAGAGTCAGAGATGTTAATTAACGTGACTCGAATCCCAAAACTAAAACTTAAATCCAGGTGCTCTAAACACTAGGCTTTGAAATTCCATTTAGTCCTTTTGTTTTTAAGCTTTTTTTTTTTTTTAATTTTGAGAGAGAGAGAGAAAGAGACATAGAGCCCACAAGCAGGGGAGGGACAGAGAGAGAAGGAGAGAGAGAGAATCCCAAGCAGACTCTGTACACTCAGGGCAGAACTGAGCCTGACCTGGGGCTAGAATTCACCATGAGATCATGACCTGAGCTGAAACCAAGTCAGGCGCTTAATTAACTGAGCCACCCAGGTGCCCCATGAAGTTCTATTTAGTCCTATAGGAAATGATAAGCTTTTCTCCACAAGGACAACTTCTGCCATCAAATTCAAAGTCCAGATCTAACAGTATACTGGGATTAACGGATCCTACCTCCTTCACCACATCCATTCAGCCATGACTTCTAATGATTTCTCTATGAATTCTCCATAACCACAGTCCCCTCCATTCTGTGAAAGTATCCTCAGAGAAAGCACTAAACAGGCCTCAGTTTATTCCCCAACTCACCCAAAGCCTAGTCTAAGAGATGCTATGCTGGCCACCATAGCAGTATAGCCAGAGATTTAAAACGAGCTGCACCAGTCTAGAATTCCCTGTGAAGTAATCCTCTAGAGACAAAGCTTCCTGGAGATGTCCCCAGGGCCAACAGTTATACAGACTTCGTCTTCTGGGCATTTTGCTCTTCTTTGTCTTGATCTCAGAGGACCTACTTTTCCCTAATGCAAACTTGTGATGGCAACCATCCAAATATAGAATTCATCTCAGTCCCACGTGAATGGTACCTCACTTGCTATACAAAAATGCAAATGTACTTTGGTGCCTAATCTTTACAATTCTCTCTAAAAGATGAAAGAAAGAAAGAAAGAAAGAAAGAAAGAAAGAAAGAAAGAAAGAAAGAAAGAAAGAAAGAAAG
>NW_024412411.1:636103-665386 GCF_014898765.1 Herpailurus yagouaroundi
AAGAAAGAAAGAAAGAAAGAAAGAAAGAAAGAAAGAAAGAAAGAAAGGAAGGAAGGAAGAAAAGAAAAGCTCATTCATGTTTCCACATGCCTTCTAGTTACTATGCATTCCTTCCTCTGCTTCACAGTAAACCCCTTTCATTGTTGTCGCCTGTAGTCTGTTGCTCTGTATTTCCCATTCTCTCCTCAATTCTTTAACACACCACTGAAACTCTCTTTGCAGGTGTTACCATTGGCCTGTCACCTTACTCTCCTTTTCAGCAGGATTCAATGCAGTGGAAAATTGCCTCCATGTTGAGTTACTTTCATTTTTAAATTTTTGTGACACCATGTTTTCTTCCTGTTTTAATTTCCACTTTTTGATATCCTTTTATCTTCCTCCTACATCAAATATCACTGTGTCTCTTACTTGGTCTTTGTCCTATACTTTAAATCCACTCCCACTGAGTGATATTATCAAATCCTATTGATCTAATATCTCTATATATTGATTAACCCAAAAAGCATATCTTCAGGCCTGTATTCTGCCTTGATCTGAAGACCAATTCCTACTTGATAATTCCATGTAGATATCAAATAGGAAACTCAAAATTAGCATGATGAGTACTATAAAACAAAAACAAAACTTTTTTTCCTACCTGCTTATAATTTCAATAAATCACACTAACCAGAGCACAATCCAGCCAGTTGCTCAAAACAAAATTCCAGATCTTTTCTTACCCTCTTCCTTATATTTTATCCTTTACCAAGGCCTTTTAAGTCCAAACCAAAATACATTTTGCATAGTTCAAATTCCCTTCACTTTTGCTTCTACCATTCTAGCAAAATTAACTTTACCTCTCATAGAATATAGTAATAGCCTGCTAATGATTTCTTTTAATTTGCTATTTTTATTTATTTACCTTACTTTGTTGTGGCATAATTTATAAATCATAGAATTGATTCAAGTGTACAATTTGAAGAGTTATATTAAATTTATACCATTGTGAAACAATTACCCCAAAACAACTTCCATTTTTTTCAAAACTTTAAAACTTCCATTACATAAAAAGATTCCTTGATGGTGGTTTGAAGTTAGTCCTGGGCCTCTCTCCAGCTCCAGCAAACCACAGATATGCTTTCTACGTTTATAATTTGCCTTTACTGGAAATTTCATATAAATGGAATCACAAAATAGTCTTCTATTTAACAGTGTTTTGAGTTTTATCCGTGTTGCCAAATGTATTCATGGCTTGTTCCTTTTCCTTGCTGAGTAGTATGTTATCATATGGTAAAACATATTTATTTAATTCCTTTGGTAGTTGAAATACATCTGGGTTGTTCACTGCTTTTGAATATTATGAAAATGCTGCTACAAACATTAGCATATACTCTTTGTATGGACATGTTTGGGCTGATATCATGAAAAGGAATACAGGATGGTACGATAGGCATTTCTCTAATTTAGAAGAAAATGTCCAACTGTTTGTGGCTGAACCATTTTATACTTGCATCAATAATGTAAAAGGATTTCAATTCCTGCACATTCTTGTCAATGCATGGCACTGTCAGATTTTATGGAATGTGTAGTGGTTCCTCATCACAGAATTAATTTGACTTTCCTAGTGATTAATGATGCTAAAGTCTTTTCATGTGACCATGATTTGTTGAGACTGTTTTGTTTTGTTTTGTTTCTTAGTATAAATGGGTATTAGATGTCAAAATGATTTTTCTTCATTTACTGATACAATCATCTTTTTTTGTTTTTCTTTAATCTATTTATATGGTATTATACATTAATACTTTTAATGTTAAACCAACCTCAGATTATTGGGGTAAACTTCAATTGTTTATGATATAATTTTCTTTTGCTTGCTATATGTGTTTACTAATATTTTGTTCAAAATTTTCACATTTCTATTCATAAAGGGTTATTTTTGTAGTTTTCTTGAGATACACGTACCTAGATTTTGTATCAAGTAATCCAAGTTTCAAAAAGGAGTTAGGAAATATTCCCTTGTCTATTTTCTGAGAGAGTCTGTTTTGAAATGGTATTATTTTTTTCCTTAAATGTATGCTAGAATTCACAGTAAAGTCATCTAGACCTGGAGTTTTCTTTGTGAGAAAAATTTTAATAATTAATTCAAGTCTTTTACTTGATATATCTATTTAGATTTTTAAAAATCTTTTATTTAAACAGCTTGGGGAATTTTTGACATTCTAGGAATTTTCCTTTCCCCTCACATTTGTCTAATTTGTCTGCATAAAATTATTCATTATATTCAATTATTAATCCAATGGGTGAAAGACCTAAATGTGAAACAGGAAACTATCAAAATCCTAGAGGAGACCACAGGCAGCAATCTCTTTGACGTGGCCACAGTAACTTCTTACTAGACACACCACCAGAGGTAGGGAAACCAAAGAAAAATGAACTATTGGGACCTCATCAAGACAAAAAGCTTCTGCACAGTGAAGGAAACAATCAAAAAACTGAAAGGCAGTCCACGGAATGGGAGAAGGTATTTGCAAGTGACACATCTGATAATGGGTTAGTATTCAATATCTATAAAGAACCTGTCAAACTCAACACCCAAAAAACCCAAATAATCCAGTTAAGAAATGGGCAGAAGTCATGAATAGACTTTTTACCAAAGAAGACATACAGATGGCTAATGGACACATGAAAAGATGCTCAACATCACTCATCATCCAGGAAATACAAATCAAAATCACAATAAGGTACCACATCACCCCTGTCACAATGACTAAAATTAACAATACAAGAAGCAACAAGTGTTGGTAAGAATGCAGAGAAAGGAGAACATTTGCACACTGTTGGTGGGAAAAAAACTGGTGTAGCCACTCTAGAAAACAGTATGGAGGTTACTCAAAAAGTTAAAAATAGAACTACCCTATGATCCAGCAATTGCACTACTATGTATTTATCCAAAGGACACAAAATACAGATTCAAAGGGGTATATGTACCCCAATGTTTACAGCAGCACTATCAATAATAGCCAAATGATGGAAAGAGCCCAAATGTTTATTGACTGATAAATGAATAAAGAAGATGTGGTACATATCTATATCTGCATATATAGATTATATAGATATAGATAATACAGATATAGATGATATTGATGATGTTGATGATATTTATATAGATGATATATATAGATAGATACAGATATAGATATAGATGATATAGATAGATATAGATATAGATATAGATATAGATATAGATATAGATAGATATGCACAATAGACATAAGACTCTTTACAACAGAGAACAAACTAAGGGTTGACGGAGGGAGGTGTGTGGGGGATGGGTTAAATGAGTGATGGGCATTAAGGAAGGCACTTTTAGAATGAACACTGGGTGTTACATGTAAGAGACGAGTTGCTGGGTTCTACTCCTGAAGCCAAGACTACACTGTACGTTAACTGACTTTTATTTAAATTAAAAAAAAAAAAACACTGATTCAAAAAGTTACATGCACCCCAATGATTATATCAGCATTATCAGCAACACCCAAATTATGGAAAGAGCCCAAATCTCCATCGACTGAGGAATCTATAAAGAAGAGGTGGTATACATATATACAATGGATTATTACTCAGCCACAAAAAAGAATGAAATCCTGTCATTTTCATTGATGTGAATGGAGACATGATTTCACTCATCTGTGGAATGTAACACAAAACGATGAACCTAGAAGAAGGGTAGAAAAATAAGATAAAAAACAGAGAGGGAGGCAAACCATAAGAGTCTCTTAACTATAGAGAACCAACTGAGGGTTGCTGGAAGGGAAGTCAGTGGAGGGATGGGCTAAATCAGTGATGGGTACTAAGGACAGTACTTGTCTTTGGATGTTATATGTAAGTGATGAATCACTAAATTCTACCCCTGAAAACAATATTACACTATATGTTAACTACCTAGAATTTTAAAAAAATTTGAAAAAATATTCCACTGTAATCCTTTTTATATCTGCAGGGTTGATGGTGATATCTCCTCAATCATTCCTGATTTGAGGTTTTAATGTCATGCCTCTTTTTTTCTCTTGGCTAGTTTAGCTGAAACTCAAATTTTATGATCTTGCAAAGGAATCAAACTTTGGTTTTATGAAATTGTGTTTTTCTTTTCAATTTTCTCTTTTGGCAGTGATCTTTATTATTTCACTCTTTATACTGACTTTGCATTTAACTTTCTCTTCTAACCAATAAAACTTTGGTTTTATTCTTTGTCTCCATTGAGGTAGAAGCTTAATTTATTGACTTTTTCCTACTAGAATTTAAAGGTACATTTGAATTTCCTTGATGAGGAATGATGTTGAGCAACTTTTCACGTGCCTGTTGGCCATCTGAATGTCTTCTTTAGAGAAGTGTCTATTCACGTTTTCTGCCCATTTCTTCACTGGATTATTTGTTTTTCGGGTGTGGAGTTTGGTGAGCTCTTTATAGATTTTGGATACTACGCCTCTGTCCAATATGTCATTTGCAAATATCTTTTCCCATTCCATTGGTTGCCTTTTAGTTTTGTTGATTGTTTCTTTTGCTGTGCAGAAGCGTTTTATCTTCATGAGGTCCCAATTGTTCATTTTTGCTTTTAATTCCCTTGCCTTTGGGGATGTGTCAAGTAAGAAATTGCTACAGCTGAGGTCAGAAAGGTTTTTTCCTGCTTTCTCCTCTAGGGTTTTGATGGTTTCCTGTCTCACATGCAGGTCCTTTATCCATTTTGAGTTTATTTTAGTGAATGGTGTAAGAAAGTGGTCTAGTTTCATTCTTCTGCATGTTGCTGTCCAGTTCTCCCAGCACCATTTGTGAGAGAGACTGTCTTTTTTCCATTGGATATTCTTTCCTGCTTTGTCAAAGATTAGTTGGCCATACTTTTGTAGGTCCAGTTCTGGGGTTTCTATTCTATTCCATTGGTCTATGTGTCTGTTTTTGTGCCAGTACCATGCTGTCTTGGTGATGACAGCTTTGTAGTAGAGGCTAAAGTCTGGGATTGTGATGCTTCCTGCTTTGGTCTTCTTCTTCAAAATTACTTTGGCTATTCGGGGCCATTTGTGGTTCCATATGAATTTTAGGATTGCTTGTTCTAGCTTCGAGAAGAATGCTGGTGCAATTTTGATTGGGATTGCATTGAATGTGTAGATAGCTTTGTGTAGTATTGACATTTTAACAATATTTATTCTTCCAATCCATGAGCATAGAATGTTTTTCCATTTCTTTATATCTTCTTCAATTACCTTCATAAGCTTTCTATAGTTTTCAGCATACAGATCTTTTACATCTTTGGTTAGATTTATTCCTAGGTATTTTATGCTTCTTGGTGCAGTTATGAATGGGATCAGTTTCTTTATTTGACTTTCTGTTGCTTCATTGTTAGTGTATAAGAATGCAACTGATTTCTGTACATTGATTTTGTATCCTGCAACTTTGCTGAATTCATGTATCAGTTCTAGCAGACTTCTTGTGGAGTCTGTCGGATTTTCCATGTATAATATCATGTCATCTGCAAAAAGTATGTTCCTTCTATCCCGTCTTTCTCAAGGGTTTTTATTAAGAAACGGTGTTGGATTTTGTCAAATGCTTTTTCTGCATCAATTGACAGGATCATATGGTTCTTATCTTTTCTTTCATTAATATGATGTATCACATTGACTGATTTGCAAATGTTGAACAAGCCCTGCATGCCAGGAATGAATCCCACTTGATCATGGTGAATAATTCTTTTTATATGCCGTTGAATTAGATTTGTTAGTATCTGATTGAGAATTTTTCAATCCACATTCATCAGGGATATTGACCTGTAGTTCTCTTTTTTTACTGGGTCTCTGTCTGATTTAGGAATCAAAGTAATACTGGCTTCATAGAATGAGTCTGGAAGTTTTCCTTCCCTTTCTATTTTTTGGAATAGCTTGAGAAAGATAGGTATTATCTCTGCTTTATATGTCTGGTAGAATTCCCCAGGGAAGCCATCTGGTCCTGGACTCTTATTTGTTGGGAGATTTTTGATAACTGCTTCAATTTCTTCACTGGTTATGGGTCTGTTCAAGCTTTCTATTTCCTCCTGATTGAGTTTTGGAAGTGTGTGGGTGTTTAGGAATTTGTCCATTTCTTCCTGGTTGTCCAGTTTGTTGGCATATAATTTTTCATAGTATTCCCTGATAATTGTTTGTATCTCTGAGGGATTGGTTGTAATAATTTCATTTTCATTCATGATTTTATCTATTTGGGTCATTCCGTTTTCTTTTTGAGAAGCCTGGCTAGAGGTTTATCAATTTTGTGTATTTTTTCAAAAAAACAACTCTTGGTTTCATTGATCTGCTCTACAGTTTTTTTAGATTCTATGTTGTTTATTTCGCTTCTGATCTTTATTATTTCTCTTCTTCTGCTGGGTTTAGGCTGTCTTTGTTGTTCTGTTTCTATTTCCTTTAAGTGTGCTGTTAGATTTTGTATTTGGGATTTTTCTTGTTTCTTGATATAGGCCTGGATTCCAATGTATTTTCCTCTCAGGACTGCCTTTGCTGCATCCCAAAGCGTTTGGATTGTTGTATTTTCATTTTCGTTTGTTTCCATATATTTTTAATTTCTTCTTTAATTGCCTGGTTGACCCATTCATTCCTTAGTAGGGTGTTCTTTAACCTCCATGCTTTTGGAGGTTTTCCAGACTTTTTTCTGTGGTTGATTTCAAGCTTCATAGCATTGTGGTCTGAAAGTGTGCATGGTATGATCTCAATTCTTGTATACTTATTTTGTGTACCCAGTATGTGATCTATCTTGTAGAATGTTCCATGTGCACTCGAGAAGAAAGTATATTCTGTTGCTTTGGGATGCAGAGTTCTAAATAGATCTGTCAAGTCCATCTGATCCAATGTATCATTCAGGGCCCTTGTTTCTTTATTGACCATGTGTCTAGATGATCTATCCATTTCTGTAAGTGGGGTGTTAAAGTCCCCTGCAATTACCACATTCTTGTCAATAAGGTTGCTTATGTTTGTGATGAATTGTTTTATATATTTGGGGGCTTCCGTATTTGGTGCATAGACATTTATAATTGTTAGTTCTTCTTGATGGATACACCCTGTAATTATTATATAATGCCCTTCTTCATCTCTTGTTACACCCTTTAATTTAAAGTCTAGTTTGTCTGATATAAGTATGGCTACTCCAGCTTTCTTTTGACTTCCAGTAGCATGATAAATAGTTCTCCATCCCCTCACTTTCAATCTGAAAGTGTCCTCAGGTCTAAAATGAGTCTCTTGTAGACAGCAAATAGATGGGTCCTGTTTTTTTACCCATTTTGATACCCTATGTCTTTTGATTGGCGCATTTAGTCCTTTTACATTCAGTGTTATTATAGAAAGATATGGGTTTAGAGTCATTGTGATGTCTGTAGGTTTCATGCTTGTAGCCATGTCTCTGGTACTTTGTCTCACAGGATCCCCCTTAGGATCTCTTGTAGGGCTGGTTTAGTGGTGACAAATTCCTTCAGTTTTTGTTTGTTTGGGAAGACCTTTATCTCTCCTTCTATTCTAAATGACAGATTTTCTGGATAGAGGATTCTCAGCTGCATATTTTTTCTGTTCATCACATTGAAGATTTCCTTCCATTCCTTTCTGGCCTGCCAAGTTTCAGTAGAGAGATCCATCACTAGTGTTATTGGTCTCCCTTTATATGTTAGAGCACATTTATCCCTAGCTGCTTTCAGAATTTTCTCTTTATCTTGTATTTTGCCAGTTTCACTATGATATGTCGTGCAGAAGGTCGATTCAAGTTACATCTGAAGGGAGTTCTCTGTGCCTCTTGGATTTCAATGCCTTTTCCTTCCCCAGATCAGGGAAGTTTCAAGTACACCTTCAGCACCTTTCCCTCTCTCTTCCTCCTCTGGAATACCAATTATGTGTAGATTATTTCTCTTTAGTGCATCACTTATTCTCTAATTTTCCCCTCATACTCCTGGATTTTTTATCTCTTTTTCTCAGCTTCTTCTTTTTCCATAATTTTATCTTCTAGTTCACCTGTTCTCTCCTCTGCCTCTTCAATCCGAGCTGTGGTCATCTCCATTTTATTTTGAAGCTCATTAATAGCATTTTTTGGCTCCTCCTGGCTGTTCCTTAGTCCCTTGACCTCTGTAGCAATAGATTATCTGCTGTCCTTTATACTGTTTTCAAGCCCAGCGATTAATTTTATGACTATTATTCTAAATTCTCTTTCTGTTATATTGTTTAAATCCTTTTTGATCAGTTCGTTAACTGTTGTTATTTCCTGGAGATTTTTTTGAGGGGAATTCTTCCATTTTGTCATTTTGGATAGTCCCTGGAGTGGTGCAGAACTGCAGGGCACTTCCCCTGTGCTGTCTTAAATAACTTGCATTGGTGGGCAGGCCGCAGTGAGACCTGATGTCTGCCCCCAGCCCACTGCTCGGGCCACAGTCAGACTGGTGTGGACCTTCTCTTCCCCTCGCTTAGGGGTGGGATTCACTGTGGGGTGGCATGACCTGTCTGGGCTACTTGCACACTGCCAGGCTTGTGGTGCTGGGGATCTGGCATATTAGCTGGGGTGGATCAGCAAGGTGCACGGGGGCGGGAGGGGCAGGCTCAGTTCGCTTTTCCTTCAGTGATCCACTTTGGGAGAGGCTCTGCGGCACCGGGAGGGAGTCAGACCTGCTGCCAGAGGGATGGATCTGCAGAAGCACAGCATTGGGTGTTTGCACGGTGCAAGCCAGTTCCCTGACAGGAACTGGTTCCCTTTGGGATTTTGGCTGGGGGATGGGCGAGGGAGCTGGCGCTGGTGAGCACCTTTGTTTCTCGCCAAGCTGAGGTCTGTCGTCCATGGCTCAACAACTCTCCCTCCCGTTGTCCTCCAGCCCTCCTGCTCTCCGAGCAGAGCTGTTAACTTATAACCTTCCAGATGTTAAGTCCTGCTCGAGCTGCCCCTCCGCCCATGGGCCCTCCTGCCAGTCCGTGTAGCGTGCACAGCCTCTCCGCCCTTCCTACTCTCTTCCATGGACCTCTTGTCTATGTTTGCCTCCAGAGACTCCGTTCTGCTAGTCTTCTGGTGATTTTCTGGGTTATTTAGGCAGATGCGGGTGGAATTTAAGTGATCAGCAGGACACGGTGAGCCTAGCGTCCTCCTACGCCGCCATCTTCTGACACATTATTTTTAATTTAACTCAATTTAAAATATTTTGTAATTGTGCTTTTTATTTCTTCTTTGTCCCATTGTTTATTTAGAAGTGTGTGGTTTAATTTCCATAACTTGGGATAAGGTACAGATATCTTTCTTTCTTTTTTTTTAATTTCTAATCTGATTCTATTGTGGCCAAAAAACATTCTACATATGACTTTAATGATTCTAAATTTATTTTGACTTGTTTTATGGCCTTGTATATGGTCTCTCCCTGAGAATGTTGTATGTGTTTTTGAAGGCTTAGTGTTATGCCACTGTTAAGTGGAGTGTATAGATATATGTAAATAGGGATATATAGATATGCCAACTTTCCATAACAGATCAATACATAGATAGATAGATGATAGATAGATAGATACATACATAAGTTATGGCAAGTTAGTTGATAATGTCTTTTAAATCTTTTATGTCTTTACTGATTTTCTGTCTAGTTGTTCTATCCATTACTGATACAGAATTATTAAAATTCCCAACTATAATTGTTGAATACCCTATTTTTATTTTCAATTCTCTCATTTTTTAAATTCGTATATATTTGTTGCTAGGTTTTAGGTGCACAGACATTTATAATTACTGTAAGTTCAGCATGTGTTCACACCTTTAAATATCTCTCTTTGCCTCTAGTAATATTTCTTGTAATAAGGTCTATTTTGTCTGGTAGTATAAATGTTCCAGCTTTGTTATGAATATGGTTTTCATGGTGAAACTTTTTCCATCCTTTACTTCCAACTTATTTTTATCTTTGACTCTAAGTTATGCTGCTATGGGTAGCACATACTTGGATTTTTCTTTTTTATCTGTCTGTTAATCTCTGTTTTTTGACTGGAGTTTATAGTTGATTCAAATTTAATGTAACTATTAATTTGGTTGGATTTATATATGTATTGTTGATATTTTTTATACGTTCCAGCCTTTTTTGGTTCTTCCTTTCCTCCTTTGTTGTGTTCTTTCATGTTAAAAATTTTTATTGTGCTGTTTTAATGTTTGACTGCTTTTTTTCTTTCAGAACTTTTAATATGCCATTTCACTTCTTTTCAGCCTCCATTTTTTTTTCTACTGATAAAAAGTCAGGAATTATTTCAACGTTTTTTTACTCTTTAACTTGATTAGTCATTTTCTTTTTGCTATTATCAGTCTTGGGCTATGGGCAATTTGGTTATGATGTTTCTATGTGTTAATATCTTTGCACTTATCACAGTTAAGATTGAGCTTCTTGGACATGTGTACTATTTGTTGTTGTTGCTAAATATATAAATTTTTTAACATGATATCTTCAGTTATTGATTCTGCTACTTTGCTTTCTTCTTCTGGACCTACCAATATACATATGTTGACATGCTGATGTTGCCCCACAAATATTTGAGACTCTGTTCATTTTTATTCAATATTTTTCTCTATATTATTTGAACTTGAGACTTTTCTATTTGTCTTCAAGTTCACAGATTCTTCCTTCTCTTTTCTCAAATCTGCTGAGTCCATGAAGTTATTGTTTAAAATTTCAGTTTATTATAATTTTTTAATTCTTTATTTCTGTCTTATAGTTTCAATTTCTCTATGGGCTTTCCCTATTCATTCAATCACTACCATTACATTTCCTTTAACTACTTGAACATAATTTTCTTTAATTATTTGAATGCATGATTCTTTGAATTATTTGTCTGCTAAAACCAGTATATGTGTGCTTTAAGAGTCAGATTATATTGATTGCTTTTTTCTTAATTATGGTTCATGCTTTCCTATTTCTTTGAAAGTCTCAGATTGTTTTCTTTAAGACCTCAGGATCTTAAAAATTATAGCATAGACATCTCACATTTGTAATTGTTTTTCAAAGGGTTGCTATGTTTATGTTATTTTATCTTTTTGTTCATTTTTAGTAACTTGTGTGAATTTAAACTGTGACATCTATATTCCCATAATAAATCTCTTCTGCGAAGTGCAGCCACTGTTGTGTCTTCTCATATTATTTTTTTTTTCATTTTTTAGCCTGTCTTCTTAGGAGTTGCTCATGTGTCTGCACATCTTGGTGACACACCAATAAACCTTAAGCCAAAAACACTTTGCTGATTGATCTGCATATTATTTGGGAAGCATACTTAATATTCAACTAGTTTTCAAATACCTCTTTGCTTTGACTTTCTAGCAGGTTCTCTTGGGTTTCCCCAACATGGTTGTAGTTTCTCAGAAAGCCAGGGGTGCATACAAAGCTTATTTAATGCTTCCATGACTCTTATTTCCAGATTCTCCCTGTTAAATTTCTTTCTGGTGCCCTACTTACAAACTCAAATGACCAAAATTGTGTTTACTTTTTACTGATTTTGCCTAGTTTAGTTAACACAGCCTTTGTTGTTTTTTTCCTCCCAGTTCAAGTTGAGCCTGCACTCCAGCAGCACAGCTCTTCATTTTTTAAAAAGCCAACTAGAACCAGGTAAAACTACTTAAAAAAAAAAAAAAAAAGTCAGTGGTGAGAGAATGGTGTCCTTATCTGAAGCTGTAAAAGTTTTTCCAGTATAAATGAGTGTTTCTAAATTTATTGCATGGCTTTAGTCAAATCCCAGATTCTGAAAATGTTTCTGTTGTTATATTTTTTTAAATAATTTATCCAGAGAGGAAGTGCCTCATATGTCATATGAAGTAGGCAGAAATTCCTCTTTTCCTGACAACATTTTTCCTGCTTTAGAGTGTTTTACATTAAAAGGAATAACAAACTGAGACTACTATTGGCTTAAACATCTTTTTCTGACAGAAAACATGACTTCATGTTTGATGCTCATACAGATAATCAAGAGGGTAAAGACATTATGGTAAGGAAGAGTGGTAAAACAAACAAGCAAACAAACAAACAAACAAAAAACTGCTGAACTGATGTTCCCGGGTAAACACAGGAAAGGCTTTAATGCAAATTTGAAATAATTGTGTGTGTGTGTGTGTTTTTTTAAGGTTTATTCATTTTTGAGAGAGAGAGGGAGGGAGAGCGCATGGGAGAAACAGAGAGAGAGGGAGACAGAGAATCTGAAGCAGGCTCCATTGTTCTGTCAGTGTAAAGTCTGACATGGGGCTCAGACACATAAACTGTGAGATCACAACCTGCGTGGAAGTCAGATGTGTAACCCACAGAGCCACCCAGGGGCCCCTGGAAGAATTGGTTTTAGAAAGGATTATGCATATTTCATCTAATTTACATAAGGTAAACAAGAAATCAGCATATATTTGAATCTCTTAGGTGAATAAATGTAATTTAGGGCACTGGATATTGTTTTCTGATTGTTTCATTTTTCTCAGTGAAGTAGGAAGTGAAGTCAGCAACAAAGAATAAAGATTTGGGTAAGATGTAAGGGAATGGGAGAAGAGTCACTAAGTACGATTGTTTGAAAGCACAGAGTGTGTGAGCTATTTGGTAATGAGTCAACATGGTTGTACAATTTCTTCTAGCACTTTGGGCTGTACAAATACAGATGGAAAGGTGAGGGAATAGCTAGGCTTAACCAGGAGAAGTGTTATAATATAGGACAAGGAAATGTTGAATGAAAAGGAGGTCTAATGACTTTCTCTAGGATAAAACAGATGAAAAATTAAAACTGGTTTCAAGTAAAATTAAAACTGGTATATCATACTTCACAGACTACTCTTTCTGCTAAACTGTGCCATTTTGTGTCTGGAGAAGCAGATCCTTGATAAAATAGAGCTCCAGACAATAGGAAATTGATTGTTAGGATAATCTGGGAGTCTTCCTGGAAGAGGTTAGGCTACAGGTAGCATTGGTTTCTGTAGCTATATGACTGAGGCAAGTCATGATATCCTCAGAATAGTCCAAACCACCAGCTGAAAGCCTCAGACAGTTTGTATCAAATACTTTGTGTGTGTGTGTATTGCTGTCTCTAACAGTACTTCAAAGAGACTGGGGAGCATTAAACACTCTCATAAACTTGAAACTCCTTAAGGGCAAAGACTTTGTCTTTTAACTCATTACCCTTAATGATTTGGGGTAAAGACAGTTGAAAAAGAATAAAAACTCATCTATAGAAATTACACACACACACACACACACACACACACACACACACACACACCTCTCACATGTAGGATTATATAAAACTATAAATATACAAATAATCATAGATTCCTAAACATAATCACAAACTCTTTGTAAAAATATACAGACACACTTATTATAAAGCACTAGTTGAATAGGTGGTCTTCTATAGGTTGTAATACACACTGGAAAAGAAATGAGTTTAGAAATTTAAAATACATAGACTTCTACAATACATTCTCTAATGTGCCAATAAAAAGCATCATCATAAGAATTATTTATATCTGGCTTTTGTTTTCTGCTTTTATAATGTAACTATGCTTCTGAAGGAAAATAATGAGATGAGAAGGAGCATGAAGACGTTGTGGATAGGGCCTGTGGACACTTGAAGGACTGACAACACAAGGGCACATACTGATGGAACAATGAATGAGCTATTTCTGTAACTTTAAGAATTACCTCACTGATGAAAAAAATTACAGAAAAAATAATTAAAAGAAATGAAAGAAATTATATATGATAGGTTGAACTAATAGCCCAGGAAATCAGAGACCGCAACAAATTCGGAAAACTTTGTTCTTGGTGTTCCTGATGGAGAGTCCAACCAAACCTTCTCTCCAATCCAAAACAACAGTAAATCCCAGCTCTATTTCAGGGTAAATCACAACACTATGTCATCACTGAGACTGAGACTGGTTTTGGAGTCAGAGGCCTGGACCAACATTTGGCTGGAATCCTAGAACTTATTTAGTGATTCAACATGAGACAAATCTTTATATATATATGTGTGTGTGTGTGTGTATGTGTGTGTGTGTGTGTGTGTATGTATATACATATATATGTATTATTACATATATACTATATATGTATATATATAATATATATGTATTATTACATATATATTATATATACATATATATGTATGTGTACATATATGTATACATATATATATCATAAGTGCACATATGTGTGTAAGGGAGAAGTGGATCCTTCTTCAAACTTGGCTGACAGAGTGAAAATAAAATGAAGAAAAATTTAAATTTTTTTGGCAAAACAAAGGACAGTTTGACAGATGGGTTCGGACTCCTTAGGGGAATCATGATGGAATAGCCTAGAGGCTAACAACACTCCTCTGGGATGTTTACAGAGGAGTTGTGAAATTGTTATAGAGTCGTGATGGCTCCAAACACCACCAGAGGTTTGAGAAGTCTTCATAAGTGTCCTGTTTGCTAATCTCAGGAAAGGAAAGAAGCCAAATCAATTCTGAACTGGAGCATAGAGATTGATACAGGTAATAAATTAATCTTAAAATAGTTTTTACATGTCCTCTACATAGTGAGTGCTGTGTGGAATTATTTACGTACATTATTTCACTAAATCCTCATAGAAATTCTAGCAAGGGAAATGATAAGAGCAAATGACAAGAGTCTAGACAAGAAAAGATGGAAGAAAATATGTGTATGTGTGGGTATTATAGGGGAGAGCCTAGTTCATGGGGAAGAATGAAATAAAGACTGGATGGAAGAGTATATGAATTGAACTGGGAGGTAGAAAAAGAGGGGGCTGAACATTTAGAGAGAATGTAAAAGGGAAACAATAGAGATAGGAATGAGGGGGAAATAAGATGAGGTAAAACACATTTGGATAAAGAAAAACAGTCAAAAGCATTAGAAACAAGAATCTGTGAAAACAAGAATCACCATTTCCATAGAACAACAGTGCTTCCATAGGTCCTGGGGATTTCAAGAATATCAAAGATTTTTCAAGTCTTTCCACGTAAAGCATCCAGCAGGAATGAGCCAACTGATTCTTCCCAAATGAAAGCCATCAGAATTGCTTGCATCAGCAGGCCCAAACAAGTGAAGGACTGTCACTTACCATGTAAAGTATAAAAAGCCCTTCTTCAGGGAGCAGCCAAAGGTTAGACAGACACCACAAAGTGTTTTGTTTAAATTTGAGCATAGTGATTTATTGGGAGAGATAAATCCCAACTATGTGTTATGTGTTGTAGATTCTGAATCCAGATTCTGTTTGCAACACATAACACAACCTTTGTAAGTGGACTACACTGTCTCTTGATGATTCCTCTGTGTCTAAGAGATCAGATTCTGCAAAGTAACTTCTTCATAGTGCTGTCTCCAAAACAGTAATTCCTCAACTCACAGCAGAAGAACAGGAAGCAGATGGAGTAGAGAAGCCTACCTGACTGGTCACCTTGTTGGCTCTTGAGATTTTTCTTTCTCCTTTCCCATATCAGGCACCTAGGTGAGAATAAAGACACTATGATATCTTACAAAGTCTCCTCATTTAAGTTTTTTTATCTGTTCCATTTTAGAAAAAGATGCTTTTCTTGGTTAATGATTCCCAACCTACATATAGAAGATCAGGGAGGAGTTTGAGGATTTGTAAGACTTCTGAAAAAAATAATGACATTCAATCATTCACATTAATTAATTTATTATTTAATTCCTTCATTTCACACATTTGGAAACACTAATATATGCTTAACATGTGTTTTATTAAGTGACGAACATATAAATATTCCTTCCTTTAGGAAGTTTAACTTCTAGCAGGAGAGAGGGACATGAAACAAATAATCATACAATATTTAACTGTACTCACTTATGATAAGGACATGCCCAGAATATGAAAACAGCATACTAAGAAATCTTAACCACTATGAGCATTTGGAAAAGGCTGACTTGGGATGGATATATAGGCTTTGACTCGGCAAAGAAGAGTTGTATGGGAGGTAGAGAGAGGCATAAAGAACAGGGAAGAACATATGTGGAAATCCTGTATCAGGAAGTATGTCACTTGGATCCAGGAACTGAAACACTGAAAATTTGGCTGGATTAAAGAGACCAAAGGGGAGAGAAATAATGTAAGTTGGTGTGGGAGCAGATGATAGGCATAGGAGCTGAATCCTGCTGTATCTGGAGGGCTAAGATAAAGATTTGAGGGGTTCCTGAGTAGCTTAGTTGGTTGAGTGTCCAACTTCGGCTCAGGTCATCGTGGTTTGGGCCCACATCTGGCTCTGTGTTGACAGCTCAGAGCCTGGAGCCTGCCTCACATGCTGTGTCTCCCTCTATCAGCCCCTCCTCTGCTCTCTATCTCTCTCTCTGTGTCTCTCTCTGCCTCTCTCTCTCTCTCTTTCAAAAATAAGTACACATAAAAAATTTTTTTAAGATAAATATTTGAGACTCCGTTCTAGGTACAATAGAAGCCCTTAAAGGAGCTTTTGCTGGTGATGAATAAAATCATATCCCAAATCCAAAAAGTTTATTCAGACTTCAGAATGAAGAATTGTTGGCAGAGGCACTAGTAGATGGAGGATGGTCTGTTGGGAAGTCCGGGAGAAATGGGTTATCTTATTTATTGACTGTACAAAAGACAGAAAAGGAATACTTATTTCATATGTTCTGAAGCAAGTGTGAAGTTGGTTAAATGTTGGTTTGATGAAAGAAGAAGTTTTAAGAATGACCCCAAGTTTCTAGTATGTTAGGAGATTCTCAAAATAAAAATTTTTTAACTGGCAACTCTCATATCCTATGTGTGGTTGTTTCTCGGGCACCTTTATTCCCAGCTGGTTTAAAATGAGATTATGGAAAATTATAAATTGTTAAAATTTGTGAAGGTTAAATATTAATTTTAACAGTTTTATCCACTAATGCTTCTATTTACAAATGTAGGCCATCATAAATACAGTGAAGTAAATGCCTAAACATGTGGAAGAACACACACACATATGTGTATGTATGAGACTGTATGTGTTTGTGTGAATGTGGGTTTGTGATGGCAGTGGAGCTGTGGGTAGGTGTTTGTGTGGTAGTGGTGTTGTGACTTTATAGTGGGTTTTTTTATTATTATTATTTAGCAAAATGCTCTACACTATCAAGCCCTTGGGTGCTGCTGCTTCATTTCATGTGATTGTCTAGGAAGCAAAAGGACATAGTGATACAAAAACCTCCTAGATGCTGTTTTTAACATAACTGCCCCCTCTATTGTTCTTCTTCTCTATTTATAAAGCCATTTACCTGTCTTCTATGAAAATATATTTTCAATTTAGGAGCTTCAAGCTAAGTGGGAGAGTCCAGCCTCCCCCAACAGTGATACCATGACAATGAATTCAACTGCATCACATGCCAACCACCACAGTTTCATTTTGACAGGTATCCCTGGGATGTCAAATAAAAACCCATGGATGGCCTTTCCCTTGGGATTTCTCTACACACTAACTCTCCTGGGAAATGGAACCATCTTAGCTGTCATCAAGGTAGATGAGAGTCTCCATGAGCCTATGTACTACTTCCTCTCTATCTTGGCTGTCACCGATGTTAGTCTCTCCATGTCCACCTCGCCCTCCATGCTCAACATCTTCTGGTTTAATGCCCCTGAGATTCCCTTTGATGCATGCATTACACAGATGTTTTTCATCCACGGATTTGGAGTGGTAGAATCAGGAGTATTAGTGTCCATGGCCTTTGACCGTTTTGTGGCCATCCGAGACCCATTACGCTATGCTTCCATCCTCACCCATGACATCATTGGAAAGATCGGAATAGCTGTCCTCATCCGGGCAGTCTGTGTGGTTTTGCCTGTGCCATTCCTTATAAAGCGGCTACCTTTTTGCCGTTCCAACGTCTTGTCTCATTCATACTGTCTCCACCAAGATGCAATGCGGCTAGCCTGTGCCAGCACCCGCATCAACAGTCTCTATGGCCTCATCATAGTCATCTTCACATTGGGGCTGGATGCCCTCATCATTCTCTTTTCTTACATGCTCATCCTGAAGACTGTGCTGGGCATTGCTTCCAGAACTGAAAGGGTCAAAGCCCTCAACACCTGCCTTTCTCACATCTGTGCTGTGCTCCTCTTCTATGTTCCTCTCATTGGTGTCACCATGATCCACAGATTTGGGAAGCATCTATCACCAGTAGTACACACACTCATGGCCAATATCTATCTGTTACTCCCCCCTGTACTAAACCCCATTGTATATAGTGTGAAGACTAAGCAGATACGAAGGCGGATCTTACACATGTTCCAGGGGAGAAAAAACAGGGCCTAGGGAAGTGGAGTCAAGTATAAGGTGTGGCCATTTCAGCAGTTCCAATGCAGTCAGATTATGCACATCTAGTGAAATTCAAGGGTGGGCAAGGATCGTGGGTGACGAAATAACATGGGTCATTCTTGTCCTGTATGCACTCCATTTTCAAATCTGGTGTCACATACAAAATCTAATTTAATTAACATCATAATTTTTCTTCTTTGAAACTGGGATATGAGCATCAGTAATGGTATAAATTATTACCTGTGTATCTAGATAGCACTTATGGGCATTTACTCATATAAGATGAAGTAGCATTCTTTCTTTAATCATCAATTAAATAATGATTACATAAAGAAGAATTCTAGAAGTACAACAGCACTACTGAAGGGTTGGACCTCTGAGATATTGTTTTGTTTGTTTTGTTTTTCTTAACAAAAGAGCAAAGAAAACTGTCACAGAATCAAATAGCATTTATGTTTTGGTATTTATTGAGTGAAGAGTACCTATGATCAAATTAAAACAGACACATCTGTGGTTACTTGATTTACACCTTTTTTTAAAAGTTTATTTATTTATTTATTTTGAGAGAGAAAGAGAGCATGTGCACATGCATGAGCAGGGGAGGGGCAGAGAGAGAGGAAGAGGGACAATCCCAAGAAGGCTCTGCGCTTCTTGAGCAGAGTCTGATGCAGGGCTGGAATTCACACAGTGAGATCACGACCTGAGCCAAAACCAAGAGTTGGCCGCTTAACCGATTGAGCCACCTAGGTGCCCCTACACCTTTTCTTTTAGGGAATATCACTTCTTTACAAAGTTATAATAGTCTTAGTTTTCTGCCACATGCTTAGTAGAATAATAGACGTTCTACCTTTACTCTTTTGACACAGTATGAGTGAAGACTACTTTACTGTGTACTCGATGATCCAACTAAAATTACTCCTGGGCTTTTTATGAGTGCTGGGGCACTCCCTGCCCCTCTATATGGACCTGCACTTAACTCCCCTCATCACACCAGAAACCACAATCATGCCCTATCGCTCAAACTGCACCCCGTTTGTCTTCCTGGGAAACCCCACACCCCAGCTACTCAGACCAGGGAAAAAAGTGGCATCCACACAATTTTATTGTATTGTATAGAAAATTGTGTGCTTTGGTGTCACTGCAGTCAAACTGCTGTAAAAAATTTCAAACTTGTCACTTCCTGTATTTGCCTCATCACATATAGTTAATAGTCTATAACACTCTCCCTCAGAGAGATGCCATAATTGCCGAATTAAATAACATGTAAAAGGCTCTGGCACTGTGTCTTTTGCTTAGTGGATAGTCTACAAATACAAGTTCTCTTATTCTCTTAGATTTGATATTCTTGAACACTCCTTATAGTCGCATAGAATCTCATAGTTTACAAATAATTGTACTCATATGATTAAACTTACTTTCATAACAACACTAGATGCCAAGGTAAGAAAATAAGGAGTGTCACACGTGGAAAAGCAAAACCTCACTCTTAATCTTTTGATCTCAAGTTATGCAACATAGTTGGCCCCTGATCAACTGTATACATTTATATTCTTTTTTTTTTCTTAGTTTATTTACTCATTTTGAGAGAGAGAGAGCGTGTATGTGTGAGAAGGGAAGAGACAGAGAGAGAGGGAGGGAGAGAATCCCAAGAATTCTCCACACTGCCAGAACAGAGCCCAATGCAGAGCTTGACCCCATGAACCATGAGCTCATGACGTGAGCTGAGATCAACAGACATTTAACCGACTGAGCCACCCAGGCACCCCTACATGTATAACCTTAATCCTAAAATTTGATCATTTTTCTGATTCGTATTTTATTTTAATAATGTATTATCCCCAGGTGTTCTCTTATTATTTAATGAGTATAGTTCATTTCTCCCCTTTTAAACTAATGGAGACCTTTCTTAATTCTTGAGTTAGAATGTGAAATTGATTTGGCAAGCTTCAATTTAAATGGCATTAAACTCATGACCTATTTGTGTTCAAAACAGTTATTTAAAAACTGAATTAATAATATGCCCTACCTTTAGCTATTACATGCCAACTCATAAATACAGGGCTATAGGACAGTACATTGAATAGTTCCTAAAGATGTCACTCTTTCTATACTAGGCAAAGAACAATTTGGCACAGGAAAAGGAAAGTATACTTTGAGTGCAGGGAAATCCCTCTTTGCTCAATTCAAATCACACAGAAAACATGAAAAATATAAACCTTTATTTCTCATAGTCATAATTGAGCCTTTACAGAATAGATTCTTCCTCTTTCAAACTGGTTGACCCTAACCCTCTGCAGTGATCTTGGTTTGAACAAATATTTGAATTATTTTCTTTCTCATCTCCTTGGTCTTCACGGTATAGACTACAGGGTTTAGCATAGGGGGTACAAGAAGGTAGGCATTAGCCATGAGGACATGAGTCAGTGGTGAAAGATGCTTTCCAAAACGATGGATGACAGACAGCCCAATGAGTGGAACATAGAAGATGAGTACAGCACAGATATGTGAAACACAGGTGTTGAGTGCTTTCAGCCGGCCCTCCCCTGAGGCAATGGCCATTACCGCTCGGAGTATGAACACATAGGAGAGGAGGATAGAGAGGGAGTCAGAACCCTTGGTGAAGATGACAGCAATAAGGCCATAGAGACTGTTGATACGAGTGCTGGCACAGGCAAGGCGCATGACATCTTGGTGAAGGCAGAAGGAGTGGGAGAGGATGTTGGAGTGGTAGAAGGGAAGTCGCTTGATGAGGAAAGGCACAGGGAAGACCACACAGACTGCCCTTGTCAAGATGACTGTCCCAGCTCTGCAGACCACACCATTGGTTATGATGATCCCATACCTGAGGGGGTTCCAGATGGCTACAACCCGATCAAAGGCCATGGCCACCAGTACACCAGATTCAATGGCTGAGAAGGTGTGAATGAAGTACATCTGAACAAGGCAGGAATCAAAGGCAATGGACTTATAGTTAAACCAGAATATGCCTAGCATAGAGGGCAGAGTACAGAGGGTAAGTCCCATGTCTGCCAGTGCCAGCATGCAGAGAAAATAGTACATGGGGATATGCAGGGATGATTCAGACTTGATGGTAGAGATGATAATACCATTGCCAAAGAGGGCAATGACATATATAGCACCCAGTGGGAATGCTATCCAGTAATACTTTTGTTCAAGCCCTGGAATTCCCATTAAGACAAAGTAATGGTGTTGGAAGTGAGAGTGGTTATTATCTGCCATGAAGCCAGTGTGACACAGGCATGAGGAGAGAGCTTGCAGGATCCTGATGGGTGACCTCCTAAAAATACAGTGACAGGGATTAATAATATAGTAGAATCTGACTTTCCTTAGAGTGAAACAATGTTATTTTCACATTAGTAGGGAGGGCATAAGAGAGAAATGAACTCCTGAAATTACTACTCCTCCATATATCCTGTTGAGAAAGCATCTCCTGGCCCAGGAGAAAAAGACTCACCCAACTACAAATAAGTCACATTCAGTTTGAAGCACACACTGTAATGCTAGTGCATTAGGTAAAATGTCCTTCCTCTCCTGTCCTTTCTTCCCTCTTTCTAACCAATATATTACAAGCAGTTGAGCAAGGTTAAGGACATAATAACTAAGACAGAATCAATACAAAATATGAATTATTTGATTCCCCAATAAAGGATGTTATCCCTACCCATCATACTCCTTCTGCCAAGATCTCCCATGAAGGCAATGGACCTTGTATCTAGGATAGGGATGGAAATACCCAGTGTACATGCCTATGCTTCTATTTGAGCACAACACTCCTTCATTTACCCTGAACCTGGATGTGGCCTCAGAATCATTCTCAACCCAGGAACCTCAGGCAGCCACCTACCATTACAGAATATTAAATGTATTATCATCTCCAATCTGGTAAAATCTTAGTCAAATGGGTACTAAATAATACTTAGGAAAGCAACAACAGTATTTCTTTCTTTTCTTTTTTTTTAGCATAACTCTCTTTGTCTAAAAGGAAGTGAGACCCTCAGGGTTCACTTGAAGCCTTTTTCAGGATTGGGATCATCTGATAATGACCTATTGCTAAGGCACAGTGATCATGCATAACACATGTAACCCTCTGAGTCTTTACAGAGGCCTTAATAGACATCTGGGAGACACCCTTATGTTGCTAGAATCAATAACTATATTTATGCCACAGGACCCCCTGATGGGACATTTGACTTCAGACATGAATGCTAGCTAGATGTAGAACACACTCTCTGAGAGGCTCTCATGCTTAAGACACTCCTCAGTTGCCTTCATCAGTTGATTGGGATCAAGTTGACTATGAGGCAATGTAGTGTCAAGAACGTGGACTCTGGACTGGCACATCTTGGATTCAGATTCCAGTTCCTCTGCTTCTCAACATACATGTGTAACATGCGGCAATCATAGTACCTACCCCGTAGGGGCAGTGTAAGTATTAAAAATGTAAAAATGTAGAGACATTAGAAAGCATGATGTGTGCTTTTTATTATGATTACTTGGAATAAAAAGTTCCTTTCTTCATATGTGTTCTGTACTGACATTGAGTTTTTCATTTGTTTCCTTCCATTTTTTGTTCTGTTTGTTTTGAGTTTTTTGGTCAGAGTTTTTTACAGTTAGTGGAAGTGAAAACTAATAGGTTCTCCTCTATCAGCAAAGAATCACATTTACTTTGTATATCTTGTAATTTTTGAATAATTTATCCTCTTTTATTCAATTATTAAATATCTCACCTCTAGGCTACGTATACATTTCTGGCTGACCCATGCTCATGATGAATCAAAAACCATATTATTACCTTTTTTTTGACATTTCCCAAAAGATCCTCCTTGAAAGATTTCTGATTCATATTTCCCCAGTCTTAGCCACGACATTTTCTGTCTTTCTATGAAATATTCATTTCTTTCCATTACTCTTATGAAAAAGAGCTAGCCGTTGGTTCAAATATCTGGCCTATTAGATGTCAGCATACATTTCTTTCCTATTACTTTAGTTTTTGCCTCTTTTAGTGATTTTTGAGAAATAAAGTGCTTATGTTTTTCAAATTATTATAATAAAAAGTAGAAATGAGAGAAAAGTTTAAGAGGTAGACAAATGAGAGTGAAAAGGTAAATAAGGTAGGGGGAGGGAAGAAGAGAAGAGAAAATGAATAAAAAGAAAAAAAGAGATCCAAAGACCAGCAGAAGTAAAAGTTGATCTATTTCACATTTTATTAATAAAGAAACTGAAACCCAGAAAAAGAAAATAACTTGCCCTGAGTCAAACACCTAATTAGTAGCAAAGCAGGTAAGAGAGGGACAAAGGCAGGGGTGCCTGGGTGGCTCAGTCGGTTAAGCATCCAACTTCAGCTCAGGTCAGGATCTCACAGTTCATGGGTAGAAGCCCTGCATCTGGCTCTGTGCTGACAGCTCAGAGCCTGGAGCCTGCTTAGGATTCTGTGTGTGTCTCTCTCTGCCCCTTCCCCTGCGCTCTCTCTCTCTTTCTCTCAAAAATAAATAAACATTATTTTTTTTTTTAAAAAAGAGAGGGACAAAGGCACAGCCTTGTTGAGGAAAATTGCAGCTAAATGCAATGGGAGCTTAAGGGTGCAATTAGAGAAGACCAAGTTAAAACTGCATCTCTTGGCCAAAGACCCTTACTCCCTAATACAGGTCCTTAGATTTTATTCTGTATCTATATTGCCCAGGATCTAGAAAACAGGAAGAGTTCAAGTCTATCTCCTGATAATTAGGCTTTTGGGTCCCAAGTTCTTCCTTTGAAAGTTTCATCTAGCCCTGACCCTCTGCTGTCCATACTGCAAAATTTATGGAAAAACTGATTGTCTAAGTGTTCTGCATCTGCCCAGGCTACCACAAGCTATATGGCCTCATTATAGATCCTAGATTGTAGGAGCAGGTGAACAATGAAATAAAACTACAAAATTTCTCTATTATATAAGTAGCAGCAAACAAACAAACAAAAAACACACTTGAATCTGTTCTCAGTACTAGGAAGTTTCTAGGCAATCTAGGATATTTGTAGATGATAGAATAAGATTGGAACTGGCCTTTAAAACAGAGGTTGACTCTTCATTATTACCAGGATATATGATGGGCAGAGAGAACCTGAGGAAATAGAAAGAAAAACCCTCCTGAGGAAGAGTTTAATGGTAACCATACCTCGCCTGACAGTAGAGCCACAAACTGCCATATCAAGGGGAAAATTCCCAAACTCCAATCATTCGAAGGTTCTAAATGAAAGGAATTTTAAAAGTACAATGTGTAAACAATATAGAAACAGTTATTCAGTATTCTATAGGTGACATTTATCTTCTGCTTACATTGAGTAGGGAGTGAGTAGGGAGGGCGTTCCTTACATTTTAAGATAATGGGATCAGATATTTATCCACCTCTTAGAAAAAGGTGACCTATTCATTCTGAGGTTAAAGAAGTTGTCTTCACATCTTTCCCTTAATGATGTGAATGAGAAAGAGAGCAAGAACATAGGACATGGAGTGTTTGGGTTGGAGAATAAAGGACAAAGGAAAGATAAGGGGACAGGAAAGAAGTGATTGGGAGATAATTAGAACTTCAGTGATAGTATATTAAAATCTTAAAATACTCTGTGGGTAGGCCAACTTTTTTTTTTTTTTTCTCTAAAACTTACCTGGTTGCTGAGAATATCCCTAGCTGGAAGAGGATCTTAAGCAGCCTGAAGCTTGCCTGACAAAACCATTGCCAGGCTACCACAATGAGCCCACATGAGGACTTTTATTTCTTGCACTGCTCCAAAAGTCCTCCTCCTATCACACCATGGAGAGTTTCACAGATCAATCAGCAGAGTTACTCCCTGGAGCTTCTGAGATTTGAGGAGGTCTCCCCAGAGCTGTAAAATCACCTCCTAGATATTCATGTCTGGGGTATGAAAGAGTATTAAGGAGGCTAGTAGAAAAAGGCATTTTTTGTGTGCATGTGTGTGCAGGGGGTTAGTTTCAGAGGCTGCTTAGAGCTCAATTATGATCTCTCAGGGCCATCTTAGCCTCTTTCCATGTCCTAAAATGAATGACAGTTGCCTTTATTTTTCTCAAAACACAGCAAAACTAATAAAAATATCCCAAGGAAAAGTGACTCCAAGATTTTCCCATTCTATTTTCCCACAAAATCTACAGTTGAAATGACTCCCTAGTAAATGAATTTTTCCTGATGTTTCATTCCTCAGTTTTCAGTATCAACCGAAGAAGTCTAGCCATGCCCTGTAAAAGGAAAGCAAGAGACTCTACAGGGAGTCATCAATTGTACCAACAAATCAAGAAACAATTAATTTTCCATAATATCCAATTATTACCTTCAGATAATGCTACCATTCCTAACTGCCCCCCTGAATACTAATAACATCAGCAACAGCATTAATAAAAAATATCTAATATTAATTCTGAGTTTCATCAGTTATATGATTTATCACATTTGCTTTACACCTTCATTATAATAATCCTCATGACTTTAAAACTCTTGTGAAGTTGATATGGTAAGTATTATCATCTTCATGCTTCCAAAGAGAAAAGAGGATCATATTGGGAATTAGTCTAGATTGTCAATGTAACTTCAAGAATTTTTATTGCAGAAATTACTTATGCTAGAAATAATAGAGCAGGTGTTCCTCACTGCCCCAGGTGTGTTCCAGACTTACTAGATCTTGAAGGTCAACATTACTAGATAAGGAAGAAATGCTCATGTAAATTAAGCCCTCTTAATCAATTACCATTTATCTACATGATGGTCCTACAATAATTTAATATTAATTCAGATTCTCTTCACCACCATAGAATCTCAAAGTGTTCAGTTTCTTAACTAGAAATAATTCATCTCTACATCATATAATCATTCTTGTAAACTCTTTGGAGTAAGTAAGCTGTGGAATTGCTCTACTTGCAATAATTTAACCTCTATATTCTACTGCTCATTATAAATGAATCTTACAGCTCAGTAACACTCTTACTCAAATTTTTCATCCGTATTGACGAATAAGGGCTTTGAGTAACTGAATCACTGTAATTTTATTCTAATCTCTCAGTCGACACTTTTTATTGTTTGTTGGTTCGTTGGTTGTGTGTGTATATGTGTGTATGTTTAGTTTTGGTTTGTTTGGGTTTTTTACTTGTACAGGTTGATCATTTGCATCTCACATGGATTCTGATTTCTTTTCACTTTCTGTCTATATGTCAACACAAATATAAAACTAGACAAATATTACTATCTCTCTTTTTAAATTTCAACATCTTCAAAGCTGAAAACAGAGGACACTGTGCAATAGGTCAGATTGTACGGTCCTATAGATTTAGAGTACCCATCTTTCATTAATTAATTTTGTTTGATTGGATACTAATCCCATTCCTATCAAAAGCAATTTCAAATATTCACACTTCTGGGGCGCCTGGGTGGCTCAGTCTGTTAAGCGTCCGACTTCGGCTCAGGTCATGATCTCACGGTTCGTGAGTTCAAGCCCCGCGTCAGGCTCTGTGCTGATGGCTCAGAGCCTGGAGCCTGTTTCAGATTCTGTGTCTACCTCTCTCCCTGACCCTCCCCCGTTCATGCTGTCTCTCTCTGTCTCAAAAATAAATAAACATTAAAAAAAAAAGACAAATATTCACACTTCTAACCCCCCTCCCACTCAGTCTTTTTCCCATCACATTCCATAGCAAAACCCTTTCCCTACTCATTCAAAAGAATTGTGATGATTTGCTCCAATCTTTTTCAATATCCCACCCTCTCTTAGCTACTTCTTGAAATACATTCACACCCAAACTTTCCTTCTCAGAGTTTAAATAAATTGCCTCTTCCCAGGTTCAATATTAACCCTACTCCAATCCCAGTTTCTCTGATTCCATTTCCTACTGTAACTCTTGCTTGTCTCATTCAACTTTACATACAAACAGATTCCTTCCAAATCTGTATCTCTGATCCTTATCCTTGTGTTGACTTTCAGGCAGTTCTATGTATCTGCCTGGTGGCCATTATCTTTACCTCTGCATCACACATATTCATCAAAATCAATAAATCCATAACTTTAAAATGCAACTTTATGCTTTCCCCTCTATACTTTAACTGGCTATTTCTTTACTTTTATATCTCAGTTCATAGTTCAATCCATCTAGTCATGTAAATACAAAAATATAAGTCATCCTATAAATAGTACATCCTGACATTTTTACCTTTTAAATCTAATATTGCTTTCTTTTTATATCAAATGTAATACAATTCCACACACTCTATTTCTCCTACATGGACTTCTTCAGTAACATTCTAACTTTTTTTATTCACACAAAAATAAACTGCTTTGTTTATTCTTGTTTTTCCCTGTTCCTTCTTTCTCTAAGTTATGAGTAAGTAATGAGGTTTCTTTTATTGTCAATTTCTTTAGAAAATATTACTCTAATAACATTTGGCACTAACCAAATTTGAACTGGACAGATGTCTTATTAAATGTAGTTAAATTATTTCATTGCCACATAAATTTTATTTTTTATGAAAGCCTTATGAAAAAAATCATAATCATGAGAGGCTGAAAATGCATTTGCAAATAATCTGTAAGCCTATATATCTTGTTTACCCTTAAGCAGTTTTCATAACATCAAGACAACTTTTCATATTCATGCAAGTATATATTTTTCCCAAAATGTATTTTATCTTGCTGACTCATTCTTACTACATTTCTGAAGTATTTAAAAAACTGAATTACTAGAATTTTTGAAGCACAAATGCTTCAATTCATATCCAAAGCAATACATTGTGTGATCAAAGTGACCAAAACATATTTGTTGCATTTTTTTAAAAAATGGAAGAGTAGAAGAACAGAAGAAAGGAAAAAAGGGAAAAAGCAGGAAACCAAGGGAAGGTAATATAATGAGAAAATGGGCAAGAGAGAGGGAGGACATAAGAAAAGATGGATGAGGCTTGAAAGTTAAATTTTATCAAACTTAAACTGCCAAATGCTCTTAATGAGAGTTTACATTTTTAAAATGATTTTAAAATTTATAGCCAATGAAATTTACATCTTTTTGTGCAATTCTGTCATAGAGTCATGCAACCACCCCCTTAATCCAAATATGGAAGAGTTCCATCAACCCAAAACATTCCATCATGTTACCCCTTGTAGTTGACCCCTTCCACCCACCACAAGCCCTTGGAAACTGCTAATCTGTTGTCTGACCCTATAACTTTGGTTCATTAAATGGTATGTAATCTTTCAAACCTGAATTTTTCCATTTAACATAGTGCATTTGAGATTTATACACAATATTGCTAAACAGGGTTTCATTGTATGCATATCCATTGTATGGATATAGTTGATATTCTGTTTATCCATTTGGTAGTTGAAGGAAGTCTGTAAGTAAAGTTGTTATAAGCATTCGCACATAGGTTTTTATAAGTGCCTAAGTTTTCATTTCTCTTGTTTAAATACATAAAAGTCGATGGCCCAGGCATATGTTAACTATGTGTCTAACTTTATTAAAAAAATACCAAATTATTTTTCAAAGTGGTTGTGCCATTTTGTATTCTATCACCAATGTATGACAGTCCTACCTGCTTTTGTTCCAACTAGCACCTTAAATTATCATTTTTTTGTCATTCTTACAGGTTTATAGTGACAATTTATCATGGTGGTTTTAATTTTTATTTCCTTAGTGACTAATAATGTTGGGCCTTTTTTTATGTGTTTATTGCCATACATAATATCTTCTCTGATGAAATGTCTATTCAAATCTTTGGCCCATTATTTGCTATTGGGTTACTTTTTTTTTCTTGTTGAATTTATAGCTTAATATATTATATATTTTGATTAAAAAACCTTTGTTGTTTATATGATTTTTTACTTATTCCCCTAGTCTGTGTTTTGTCTTTTCTTTTTCATTATCTTAACACTGTCTTTTGTTAAGCATTTTTATTTTTAAAAATCTTATAAAATATATTTTTAAAGTTTATCTTTTTATTTTGAGAGAGAGAGAGAG